>NW_028320867.1:20000-55907 GCF_062004578.1 Staurois parvus | reverse complement strand
GGAGGGAAGACTGAGGAAATGCCCCCTCCTCCTTCTACAAAGTTACAATGTACAGTCTGATCACTGGGGGAGGAGACTGAGGAAATGCCGCCTCCTCCTTCTACAAAGTTACAATGTACAGTCTGATCACTGGGGGAGGAGACTGAGGAAATGTCTCCTCCTCCTTCTACAAAGTTACAATGTACAGCTGATCACTGGGGGAGGGGAGACTGAGGAAATGCCGCCTCCTCCTTCTACAAAGTTACAATGTACAGTCTGATCACTGGGGGAGGAGACTGAGGAAATGCCTCCTCCTCCTTCTACAAAGTTACAATGTACAGTCTGATCACTGGGGGAGTGACTTCAGATGAAGGCATTGACAAAGGATGAAGTCATAGCCCTCTCCTCTTCCAAGAAATGTTTAATTACTGTCTGTGCTGACCCAGCTCCTCTTTCCCTTCCATCGCCTCCCTACATAATCTTTTATGTAGCTACTGGTGGAGAGCAGAAGGGGAATACTTGTCATTTGATTGGCAGCTCGGAGGTTTCCGGGGCCACGGATACCACATTCAAGATGGCGGCACCCAGCTGACGTGGATGGAACACAGGTAATGACGTCCATTATACACAATGGATACAGAGGGAGATGCTGAAATGAATTGTGTGGCGGAAGGGTCTCTTTAAATACGGACATTGCAGGTCAGGCACTAGAGGGAGCCCTAACTGGCTCAGTGTAATTACTGTCTCTTGGTTACTGTGGTAGCAGATCAGCCTCACAGGGAGGGCATTGTTTTCAGCAGGTCGGACGACTCATAGACTTGCATAGTGAGAAGAAGGCGGTAAAGATGCAGAAAAGGCAGAAGATCGAATAAATATGTCGGCTCATGTAAACAGAATTTATTTATTTCAGGTGCTTATATAGCGCCATCAATGTACGCAGCGCCTTCCATATATATTGTACATTCACATCAGTCCCCGCCCCCGAGGAGCGTACAATCTAAGGTCCCTAACCTACATACATTCACATCAGTCCCCGCCCCCGAGGAGCGTACAATCTAAGGTCCCTAACCTACATACACATCAGTCCCCGCCCCCGAGGAGCGTACAATCTAAGGTCCCTAACCTACATACATTCACATCAGTCCCCGCCCCCGAGGCGCATACAATCTAAGGTCCCTAACCTACATACACATCAGTCCCTGCCCCCGAGGAGCGTACAATCTAAGGTCCCTAACCTACATACACATCAGTCCCTGCCCCCGAGGAGCGTACAATCTAAGGTCCCTAACCTACATACATTCACATCAGTCCCCGCCCCCGAGGAGCGTACAATCTAAGGTCCCTAACCTACATACACATCAGTCCCCGCCCCCGAGGAGCGTACAATCTAAGGTCCCTAACCTACATACATTCACATCAGTCCCCGCCCCCGAGGCGCATACAATCTAAGGTCCCTAACCTACATACACATCAGTCCCTGCCCCGAGGAGCGTACAATCTAAGGTCCCTAACCTACATACACATCAGTCCCCGCCCCCCGAGTTGCGTACAATCTAAGGTCCCTAACCTACATACACATCAGTCCCTGCCCCCGAGGAGCGTACAATCTAAGGTCCCTAACCTACATACAGAATCAGTCCCCGCCCCCCGAGGAGCGTACAATCTAAGGTCCCTAACCTACATACACATCAGTCCCCGCCCCCCGAGGAGCGTACAATCTAAGGTCCCTAACCTACATACACATCAGTCCCCGCCCCCGAGGAGCGTACAATCTAAGGTCCCTAACCTACATACACATCAGTCCCCGCCCCCGAGGAGCGTACAATCTAAGGTCCCTAACCTACATACACATCAGTCCCCGCCCCCCGAGGAGCGTACAATCTAAGGTCCCTAACCTACATACATACACATCAGTCCCCGCCCCCGACGGGTTGTACAATCTAAGGTCCCTAACCTACATACATACATACACATCAGTCCCCACCCCCGACGAGTGTACAATCTAAGGTCCCTAACCTACATACACATCAGTCCCCGCCCCCGAGGAGCGTACAATCTAAGGTCCCTGACTCACATTCATACATACACATACTAGAGACAATTTAGACAGGATCCAATTCACCTCTCAGCATGTCTCTGGAGTGTGGGAGGAAACCGGAGGAAACCCATGCAGGCACAGGGAGAACATGCAAACTCCAGGCAGGTGGTGCCGTGATGGGATTTGAACCCACAACCCCAGTACTGCCAGGCGGGAGTGCTAACCACTTAGCACCACCAACAGCCATGAAAGATCGTTCACTCCGATCTCTCCTACAGCCGTTTCCTTCCTCGCACCATTGCCGCGATCGCAGAATTCCGAGTCCGGAGACTCGGCTCCTCAGGATGGTGGAACGCTTTGCCGAGCATTATGGGAAAGGCGGTGAAGGATCACATGACCGGCCGGGAGAATCAGTCCCTGGTGGAAATGCCGGAAGATGAAATGAATAATGGATGAGATTCTGATGTCTCCATATCAATCGCCCTCCCCAGGCGTGCGCAGAAGTCGGCGCGTTCAGGCGGCGGCGGGGGTTTTGCTCGTGTCGCTGACAGATGGCTCCTCTGTATTATTCACGAGGCGATATGACTGGGGAGAGATTTCCTAATGATATGAAATGTTCGGGAAGCAGGAAGAGAGATCATTAAAGGGGTCTCAGAGCGGGACGGTGATAAATCGCCTTCTGGAAGTCACACTGATTCAACAAGAGAGCGCTCGGCGCCGTGCAACCAGCTATGGGGGGGGGGGGGGCGTCCCGTTTCATTGGCTGTACAAAGAAAGGGTTAAATACACCAATTCGAAGCCTTTACAAGCAGTCCAAAGCTGCCTGGAACATTTTCTGACTTTCTACGGCCAATTCCCACTTCCATCAGTGCCCAACCCCCACCATAATGCGGCTTGTGACTCTCTTTTGTGAACCCGCAATTCTTTCTCTATGAAGTCCAAAAGCCACCACCTAACCTACACTACATGGCCAAACGTATGTGGAAAAACCCTTTAAATGAGGTTCCAGTGAAGGGTCCCGGTAATACTCCAACATACTAAGACATTGTAGACAATTGGGCTCTTCCAGCCTTGTGGTAACAGTTTGGTGAAGACCCTTTTCTGCTCCCCGTGACTGTCCCCTGTGTACAGAGCCACCCTTCCCAAGAGTGGAGGATGTTATAGCTACAAAGGAGGAAACTCCATCTTAATCACCATTAGGAGAACGGGGCAACTCCATCTTAATCACCATGAGGAGAACGGGGCAACTCCATATTATTAGCCATGAGGAGAACGGGCAACTCCATATTATTAGCCATGGTGGGGGGTCAACTCCATACTGCAGGCCATGGTAAGGGAGAAGTCAACTTCATAAAGACATAGTTTGGTCAGTTTGGTGTGGAGGAACTTGAATGTCCTACACAGAGCCCCTGACTATAACCCTACTGAACACCTTTGGGATGAATTGCAACACTAATGGTGAGCCAGGTCTTTTTTTGCTGTCCAACCCGAGGTCAACATGGTAATCAGGTCTTCTCATTCAACATTAGTACCTGATCTCACAAATTCTTACAGACACCCTTCAAAATCTTGTGGAAAGTCTTCCTAGAAGTCCTAGGAATGGTACAGTCACAAAGGGGGCAACTCCATATTAATCACCATGAGGAGAACGGGTCAACTCCATATTCATGGCCATGGTAAGGGAGAAGTCAACTTCATAAAGACATGGTTTGATCAGTTTGGTGTGGAGGAACTTGAATGTCCTACACAGAGCCCCTGACTATAACCCTACTGAACACCTTTGGGATGAATTGCAACACTGATGGTGAGCCAGGTCTTTTTTTGCTGTCCAACCCGAGGTCAACATGGTAATCAGGTCTTCTCATTCAACATTAGTACCTGATCTCACAATTCTTACAGACACCCTTCAAAATCTTGTGGAAAGTCTTCCTAGAAGTCCTAGGAATGGTACAGTCACAAAGGGGGCAACTCCATATTAATCACCATGAGGAGAACAGGGCAACTCCATATTATTAGCCATGGCGGGGGGTCAACTCCATACTGCTGGCCATGGTAAGGGAGAAGTCAACTTCATAAAGACATAGTTTGATCAGTTTGGTGTGGAGGAACTTGAATGTCCTACACAGAGCCCCTGACTATAACCCTACTGAACACCTTTGGGATGAATTGCAACACTGATGGTGAGCCAGGTTTTTTTTTGCTGTCCAACCTGAGGTCAACATGGTAATCAGGTCTTCTCATTCAACATTAGTACCGTATCTCACAAATTCCTACAGACACCCTTCCAAATCTTGTGGAAAGTTTTCCTAGAAGTTATAGGAATGGTACAGTCACAAAGGAGGCAACTCCATATTAATCACCATGAGGAGAACGGGGCAATTCCATATTCATGGCCATGGTAGGGGAAAAGTCAACTTCATAAAGACATAGTTTGGTCAGTTTGGTGTGGAGGAACTTGAATGTCCTACACAGAGCCCCTGACTACAACCCTACTGAACACCTTTGGGATGAATTGCAACACTAATGGTGAGCCAGGTCTTTTTTTGGTGTCCAACCTGAGGTCAACATGGTAATCAGTTCTTCTCATTCAACATCAGTACCTGACCTCACAAATGGACACAAATTCCCAAAGACACCCTTCAAAATCTTGTGGAAAGTCTTCCTAGAAGTTATAGGAATGGTATAGTCACAAAGGGGGCAACTCCATATTAATCACCATGAGGAGAACGGGGCAACTCCATATTATTAGCCATGGTGGTGGGTCAACTCCATATTCATGGTCATGGTAAGGGAGAAGTCAACTTCATAAAGACATGGTTTGACCAGTTTGGTGTGGAGGAACTTGAATGTCCTACACAGAGCCCCGACTACAACCCTACTGAACACCTTTGCGATGAATTGCAACACTAATGGTGAGCCAGGTCTTTTTTTGGTGTCCAACCTGAGCTCAACATGGTAATCAGGTCTACTCATTCCACATCAGTACCTGACCTCACAAATGGACACAAATTCCCACAGACCATTCAAAATCTTGTGGAAAGTCTTCCTAGAAGAGTGGAGGATGGTATAGTCACAAAGGGGGCAACTCCATATTTATCACCATGGGGAGAACCGGGAAACGCCATATTACTAGCAATGGTGGGGGGGTCAACTCCATATTGATGGCCATGGTAGGGGAGAAGTCATATTCATAAAGACATGGTTTGACCAGAAGTATGGAAGAAATTGAATGTCCTACACAGAGCCTCAACTACAAACCACCTTTGGGTATAGTCACAAAATGGGACAACTCCATATTAATCACCATGGAGAGAGGGGGGAAACTCCATATTAACAGCCATGGTGAGGGATCAACTCCATATTGATGGCCGTGGTAGGGAAGAAATCAACTTCATAAAAGACATGGTTTGACTAGCTTGGTGTGGAAGAACTTGAGTGTTCTGCAGAGAGTCCTGACCTCAACCCCACTGAACACCTTTGGGATAAATTGGAACTCCAATATTGGAGCCAGGTCTTCTCATCTAACATCAGTACCTGACCTCACGAATGGACACAAATTCCCACAGACACCCTCCAAAATCTTGTGGAAAGTCTTCCTAGAAAAGTGGAGGATGGTAGAGTTACAAAGAGGGCAACTCCATATTAATCACCATGGGAGAACAGGGCAACTCCACATTATTAGCCATGCTGGGGGTCAACTCCATACTGATGGCCATGGTATTGAAGAAATCTACTTGATAAAGACATGGTTTGAGGGGTTTGGTGTGGAGGAACTTGAATGTCCCGCACAGAGCTTTGACTACAACCCTACTGAACACCTTTGGGTCTAGTGACAAGGTGGGGAAAAGATATATTAATCACCACGGGAAGAACGGGGAAACTCCATATTAACTCACTGATGAGGGGGTCAACTCCACATTGATGGCCATGGTAGGGAAGAAATCAACTTCATAAAAGACATGGTTTGACTAGCTTGGTGTGGAAGAACTCGAGTGTCCTGCAGAGAATCCTGACCTCAACCTACTGAGCACCTTTGGAATGAATTGGAACACTGGTGGGCAGCCAGGTCTCCTCATCCAACATCAATTCCTGAACCTCCTAAATGCTCATCTGGTTGGATGGGGTTTTGTAGGAAGCAATCAAAGAAGAGTGGAGCCAGCTCCATAAAGACGTGGTCTGACCAGTTTGGTGTGGATGAACTTGAGTGTCCTGCACAGAGCTCTGAATTCAACTCTGCTGAACACCTTTGAACTGGAATGCTGGACATTAGAGTGTGACTGTTGGGGGGGAGAGGGGGCAGGGGGGATTTAGAGGTGTAAGCTCCTCTGGTACAGAGACTGATCTGACTGTGGGGGAGGGGACATTAGAGTGTAAGCTCCTCTGGTACAGAGACTGAAGGGACTGTGGGGGAGGGGGCATTAGAGTGTAAGTTCTTCTGGTACAGAGACTGATGGGACTGTGGGGGAGGGGTCATTAGAGTGTAAGCTCCTCTGGTACAGAGACTGATGGGACTGTGGGGGAGGGGACATTAGAGTGTAAGCTCCTCTGGTACAGAGACTGATGTGACTGTGGGGGAGGGGACATTAGAGTGTAAGCTCCTCTGGTACAGAGACTGATGTGACTGTGGGGGAGGGACATTAGAGTGTAAGCTCCTCTGTACAGAGACTGATGGGACTGTGGGGGGAGGGGGCATTAGAGTGTCAGCTCCTCTGGTACAGAGACTGATGGGACTGTGGGGGAGGGGGCATTAGAGTGTAAGCTCCTCTGGTACAGAGACTGATGTGACTGTGGGGGAGGGGGCATTAGAGTGTCAGCTCCTTTGGTACAGAGACTGATGTGACTGTGGGGAGGGGGCATTAGAGTGTCAGCTCCTCTGGTACAGAGACTGATGTGACTGCGGGGGAGGGGACATTAGAGTGTAAGCTCCTCTGGTACAGAGATTGATGTGACTGTGGGGGAGGGGACATTACAGTGTAAGCTCCTCTGTACAGAGACTGATGTGACTATGGGGGAGGGGACATTAGAGCGTAAGCTCCTCTGGTACAGAGACTGATGTGACTGTGGGGGAGGGGACATTAGAGTGTAAGCTCCTCTGGTACAGAGACTGATGGGACTGTGGGGGAGGGGACATTAGAGTGTAAGCTCCTCTGGTACAGAGGCTGGTGTGACTGTGGGGGAGGGGACATTAGAGTGTAAGCTCCTCTGGTACAGAGACTGAAGGGACTGTGGGGAGGGGACATTAGAGCGTAAGCTCCTCTGGTACAGAGATTGATGTGATTGGCTCAGTGTTCTCTGTACAGCACTGCGGTATATGTCAGAGCTATAATAAATGAGCAGAATTAGTAAGCCATTAGATCTTGCTCAGCCTTCGGGGCCCAGGCACACGACTCTTGTTATATTAGTCTATGACAGGTATGAAGTCAGAGCGGGGCCCTCGAGGGCCGGAGGAGGATGTAATGCACTGTGGAGGCTGCAGCATTGAGCTGTCTAAGCGCCTGTGTGCAGAGGAGGCTGCTGGGAAATATTATCTCTTTTCCGCTCGCCCTGAGGACGTCTGGCCTGTTGGGGGTTCAATCGTTCGCTCACCGCTTTGCTTGTATTTAAGCGATCTCATCCATCACACGGCTGGTACAATGACCAGGAGGAATAGGAGGCCGGCCGCCGCGTGCAATGAAATCCTGCGCCCTGCACGGGAGGGAACATCACACCTACGGCTGTTGGGGGGGGGGGGGGGGGCGATGAAATAAATCTGCCGAGAGTTAACGCACACAGCCGCTCTGAACACCCCGGGCCGCCCTTTGATGAACCGTAATTCTTCCTTAGGAGTTCAATTCATTTTTAAAGGACAAATGTAAATGAGAACCTGTCATGTCAATGGATACATCTATAAAAACGCGGGCAGTACATCCTGTGTGCGTCCCGGGATCTGACTCCGGGAATCCTTCAAGGAGATCTACAGTTGTGCTCAAAGGTTTACATCCCCTGGCAGAAATGCGGAAATTGTGGCATTGATGATGATATGAGAGATCATGCCAAAAAAACAAACAAACTGAAGGTTATATGCGTCAATAAGCCATTTATTATCACAAAGTTTGGATCATTTTTTAATCCTCATGATAACAGAAATCCCCCAAATGGCCCGGATCAGAAGTCTCCACCCCCCCGGAACAAAGGTCTCCGCCCCCCAGATTCAGAGGTCTCCGCCCCCCAGATTCAGAGGTCTCCGCTCCCCAGATTCAGAGGTCTCCGCCCCCCAGATTCAGAGGTCTCCGCCCCCCAGATTCAGAGGTCTCCGCCCCACAGATCAGAGGTCTCCGCCCCACAGATCAGAGGTCTCCGCCCCACAGATTCAGAGGTCTCCGCCCCACAGATTCAGAGGTCTCCGCTCCCCAGATTCAGAGGTCTCCGCTCCCCAGATCAGAAGTCTCCGCCCCCCAGATCAGAGGTCTCCGCCCCCCAGATTCAGAGGTCTCCGCCCCCCAGATTCAGAGGTCTCCGCCCCCCAGCTTCAGAGGTCTCCGCTCCCCAGATTCAGAGGTCTCCGCTCCCCAGATTCAGAGGTCTCCGCTCCCCAGATCAGAAGTCTCCGCCCCCCAGATCAGAAGTCTCCGCCCCCCAGATCAGAAGTCTCCGCCCCCGGATCAGAAGTCTCCACCCCAGGATCAGAAGTCTCCGCCCCAGGATCAGAAGTCTCCGCCCCAGGATCAGAAGTCTCCGCCCCAGGATCAGAAGTCTCCGCCCCAGGATCAGAAGTCTCCGCCCCAGGATCAGAAGTCTCCGCCCCAGGATCAGAAGTCTCCGCCCCAGGATCAGAAGTCTCCGCCCCCTGGAATGTTCGGCCTTGGTACAGACACACAAAAGGTGACACACACAGGGGACAATGGCAAATAAAAGTTAATTTTCCCACATCTGTGGTTTTTAAAATTTCAATCAGTGTCAGTGTCTAAATAGTGAGTTTGTTGGCTCTCACATGGATGCACTGAGCAGGCTAGATACTGAGCCATGGGGAGCAGAAAAGAACAGTCAAAAGACTTGCGTAACAAGGTAAAAACTGTATAAAGATGAACAAAGATATAAAAAGATATCCAAAGCCTTAAATATGTCAGTCAGCGCTGTTCAATCATTTATTAAGAAGTGGAAAATTCCAGGATCTCTGGATACCAAGCCAAGGTCAGGTAGACCAAGACGGACTACAGCCACAACTGCCATTAGAACTGTTTGGGATACAATGAAAAAAAACCACACAGGTGACCTCAGGAAAAATACAGGCTGCTCTGGAAAAAAAAAATGAGCTGCATGGCCGAGTTGTGATGACTAAGCATCCACTGCGCCAATACCACAAAAACACCCGATTACAATATGACTGACAACACCTTGACACCTCTCACCGGGCTTTTTCTTGGCACTGGTGCAGTAAAGGATTCTTTCTGGCAACTCAACCACGCAGCTCATTTTTTTTTAAAGTATCGTCAATTGTGCTCTTTGAAACAACCACGCCGTTGTTTTCCAGAGCAGCCTGGATTTCTCCTGAGGTTACCTGTGGAGTATTTCTTTGTATCTGAACAATTCTGACATTTGTGGCTCCAATCTTTCTTGGTCTACCTGACCTTGGGTTGGTATTGAAAGGTCCCGGAATTTTCCACTTTCTAATAAGTACTGACCGGCATATTCAAGGCTTTGGATATCATTTTATGTCCTTTTCCATCTATATAAAGTTCAATTACCTTGTTACGCAGGTCTTTTGACAGTTCTTTCCTGCTCCCCATGGCTCAATATCTAGCCTGCTCCACATGAGAGCTATAATGCCTATTTATACACAGACACTAACTACAATTTAAAAAGCAACAGATGTGTGAAATTTCCCTTTAATTGCCATTGTACCGTTGTGTGACCCCTTGTGTTTGTACCAAGGCCCAACATTCCATAGGAGGGGGGTGGGGGGGAATCCTGGAATTTTCCATAAGTGATTGAACAGCACTGTCTGACATATTTAAGGCTTTGGATATCGATTTATATCCTTTTTCATCTTTATACAGTTTTTGCTTTGTTACGCAGGTCCTTTGACAGTTCTTTTCTGCTCCCCATGGCTCAGTATCTAGCCTGTTTAGTGCCTCCATGTGAGAGTGAACAAACTCATTGACTATTTATACACAGACACTGATTGCAATTTAAAAAGCCACAGATGTGGGACATTAACCTCTAAATGGCATTGTAACCCGTGTGTCACCTTGTGTGTCTGTACCAAGGCCCAACATTCCGGGGGAGGACACGTCAAACTCCGGGGGGAGGACACGTCAAACTCGGGGGGGGGGGGGGGGGAGGAGACGTCAGATCCGGGGGGAGGGGACGTCAGATCCGGGGGGAGGGGACGTCAGATCCGGGGGGAGGGGACGTCAGATCCGGGGGGAGGGGACGTCAGATCCGGGGGGAGGGGACGTCAGATCCGGGGGGAGGGGACGTCAGATCCGGGGGGAGGAGACTTCAGATCCGGGGGGAGGAGACTTCAGATCCGGGGGGAGGAGACTTCAGATCCGGGGGGAGGAGACTTCAGATCCGGGGGGAGGAGACTTCAGATCCGGGGGGAGGAGACTTCAGATCCGGGGGGAGGAGACTTCAGATCCGGGGGGAGGAGACTTCAGATCCGGGGGGAGGAGACTTCAGATCTGGGCCATTTGGGGGATTTCTGTTATCATATAAAAAGGAGCCGAACAACTCTGTGATCATAAATGGCGTCATGTCATCATCATCCTTCCTTATAAAGACAGTTTATTGGCAGATCAGGCAGATTTTCCTCACTAATGCCAAAATGTCATTTCTGCCAGAGGAGGGAGACTTCTGAGCACAACCGTGTGTTGTAATTGGACGACATTCACCTGCTAAGGTCCCGCGTATAGTAAACAATCGCTCACATCCATTGCAGTGTACGCCAGCAGCGCATTGTACGGATCAGGCTGGGATGGACGATATTCCTGGAATTACAATGTATCGAAACCCGACAATAAAACGATGGAACACATTGCAGCTCCTCAGATGTGCCGCCAATTCCCACAGCAAACAAAATCCACAAAAATCCGAGGAAATGAAAAAGCAAAAAAACAAAAAACAAAACCCACGAGGGGCCGCGTGCGGGAAATGATCTGCTAATTAGCACATTAATGACAATTCTAATTATCCTTTTATACATGAAACATCTATACATTACCGGGGGAGGGGTACATGAAGCACCCAGAGTAGGGAACAAAGGTCACATGGCCTGTATATGATTGGTCAGCCGTGTACTCATCTCCTAGAATCTCATCACCACCCAACACACCACAAGGCTGGCCATACACTATACAATTTTCTGGCCAATTTCTGTTAGATTTACCTTCAACTACACTGAAGGAAATGTGTATTTGCTCCCCTCTTATGCTGAATGTTCGCCCCTCACACAGAAATGATCGGTCTAACAATGGAATGTTCGCCCCTCACACAGAAACGATCGGTCTAACAATGGAATGTTCGCCCCTCACACAGAAATGATCGGTCTAACAATGGAATGTTCGCCCCTCACACAGAAATGATCGGTCTAACAATGGAATGTTCGCCCCTCACACAGAAATGATCGGTCTAACAATGGAATGTTCGGTGTAACACTGAGAGACAGAATACAACAACAAATTCAGCAGAAATGCGTCTAACAAATGATGACGGATCTGCATGTTCATGAGGGAAAGAAGGATTTGATCCCCTATCATTCAGCAGGATTTCTGGCTCCCAGGTGTCTCTCATACAGGTAACAAGCTGAGATTAGAAGCAGTCTCTTAAAGGGAGTGCTGCTAATCTCATTGTGTTACCTGTATAAAAGACACCTGTCCACAGGAGCCATCAAACCATCAGATTCCAAACTCTCCACCATGGCAAAGACCAAAGAGCTGTCCAAGGATGTCAGGGACAAGATGGTAGACCTACACAAGGCTGGACTGGGCTACCAAACTATGGCCAAGCAGCTTGGTGAGAAGGTGACAACAGTTGGTGCAATCATTCACAAATGGAAGAAACACAAAACAAGTGTCAGTCTCCCTAGGTCTGGTGCACCATGCAAGATCTCCCCTCGTGGAGTGTCAGTGATCATGAGAACAGTGAGGAATCATCCCAGAACTACACGTGAGGATCTTGTCAATGATCTCCAGGCAGCTGGGACCACAGTCACCAAGAAAACAATTGGTAACACACTACGCCGACAAGGACTGAAATCCTGCAGTGCCCGCACGGTCCCTCTGCTCAAGAAAGCACATGTCCAGCCCGTCTGAAGTCTGCCACTGAACATCTGAATGATGCCGAGGAGGACTGGTGGGAAGTGTTGTGGTCAGAGGAGACCAAAATCCAGCTCTTTGGCTTCAACTCAACTCACCGTGTTTGGAGGAGGAGGAATGCTGCCTATGACCCCAAGAACACCATCCCAACTGTGACACATGGTGGTGGAAACATTCTGCTTTGGGGGGGGGGGGGGGTTCTGCTAAGGGGACAGGACAACTGCACCGCATCAAAGGGATGATGGACGGGGCAATGTACCCCCAAATCTTGGGTGAGAACCTTCTTCCCTCAGCCAGGGCATTGAAAATGGGTGGTGGATGGGTGTTCCAGCATGACAATGACCCAAAACACACGGCCAAGGCAACAAAGGAGCGGCTCAAGAAGAAGCACATTAAGGTCCTGGAGTGGCCTAGCCAGTCTCCAGACCTTCATCCGATGGAAAATCTGTGGAGGGAGCTGAAAGTTCGAGTTGCCAAACGTCAGCTACCAAACCTTAATGACTTGGAGAGGATCTGCCAAGAGGAGTGGGCCAAAATCCCTCCTGAGATGTGTGCGAACCTGGGGGCCAACTCCAGGACACGTCTGACCTCTGTGATTGCCAACAAGGGATTGGCCACCAAGTACTAAGTCATGTTTTGTGAAGGGGATCAAATCCTTCTTTCCCTCATGAACATGCAGATCCGTCATCATTTGTTAGACGCATTTCTGCTGAATTTGTTGTTGTATTCTGTCTCTCAGTGTTACACCGAACATTCCATTGTTAGACCGATCATTTCTGTGTGAGGGGCGAACATTCCATTGTTAGACCGATCATTTCTGTGTGAGGGGCGAACATTCCATTGTTAGACCGATCATTTCTGTGTGAGGGGCGAACATTCCATTGTTAGACCGATCATTTCTGTGTGAGGGGCGAACATTCCATTGTTAGACCGATCATTTCTGTGTGAGGGGCGAACACTCAACATCAGAGGGGAGCAAATACACATTTCCTTCACTGTATGTAGTAAAAGAGTCGGCCTAATTGGATACAATTGAATGTGTTGTTAGGTTGGACATCGTATTATCTGGTTTTTGGTAAATCTAAAGCAAAATTCTCGAGAAAATTGTATAATGTGTGGCCAGCCAGTGCAACATAGAAAGTTCCTGGATGCACCCAATCATCATTTCTGAGAGTCCCCAACCTACATTGTGTGTTACAGCGTCTCCGGTTACATTATTTCATATTATATCAGACTTTGTAAACCAAGCAGGGAAGGTGGGAACCCCTCATAATGGGCACAGTGGGGGTACAGACCTGGGAACTCAGCACAGGGATGGTGGGAACCCCTCATAATAGGCACAGCGGGTGTACAATCCCTGGAACTCCGCACAGGGATGTTGGGAACCCCTCATGATGGGCACAGCAGGCATACAGAGCTGGGAACTCAGCACAGGGATGGTGGGAACCCCTCATAATGGGCACAACGGGTGTACAGACCCGGGAACTCAGCGCAGGGATGGTGGGTACCCCTCATAATGGGCACAGCGGGGGTACAGACCCGGGAACTCCACACAGGGATGTTGGGAACCCCTCATGATGGGCACAGCAGGCATACAGAGCTGGGAACTTAGCACAGGGATGGTGGGAACCCCTCATAATGGGCACAGCAGGCATACAGAGCTGGGAACTTAGCACAGGGATGGTGGGAACCCCTCATGAGCACAGCGGGTGTACAATCCCTGGAACTCCACACAGGGATGTTGGGAACCCCTCATGATGGGCACAGCAGGCATACAGAGCTGGGAACTTAGCACAGGGATGGTGGGAACCCCTCATAATGGGCACAGCAGGCGTACAGAGCTGGGAACTTAGCACAGGGATGGTGGGAACCCCTCATAATGGGCACAGCGGGCGTACAGACCCGGGAACTTAGCACAGGGATGGTGGGAACCCCTCATAATGGGCACAACGGGTGTACAGACCCGGGAACTCAGCGCAGGGATGGTGGGTACCCCTCATAATGGGCACAGCGGGTGTACAGACCCAGGAACGTAGCACAGGGATGGTGGGAACCCTCATACTGAGCACATCGGGGGTACAGACCCGGGAGCTCAGCACAGGTATGGTGGTAACCCCTTGTAATGGACACAGCAGGTGTACAGTGTTGGGATCTCCATGCAGGGATTTCAGGGCGGTTGACGTCTCCAGCGACACAAATGATTGAATCTGATGGATGAACATGACAACCAGGGAGGATTGGCACCACAACAATCTATATCTCTGATAACCACCCTCAGTCATGTCGGTTGGTGTCCTTCACACACCCCAAACCTCAGACAAGTTTCCTCCATCACACACATCTCCTGGTGTCACCCCCCCCCCCCCCATGGATGTCATAAAGCCCCTCCCCACCCGTAGCCCCTCCTACCTTTTCGGCGTCCTGCTCGAAGAGTCGCAGCTGAAAGCACTGATCCAGCTTGAGTTTGCGCACGTGCCACATCTGGTGGAGGTGCTGCCGCGTGGAGTGCAGTTTGTCCAGCAGGCTGGTAATCTTTGGCACAAGACTCTGAAAGTCCGCCCCTCCCGGGATGCAGTTCCTGCCTGAAACCCGTCCCCGCATCGGATACACTGCAGCAGCCTCTGTCCGTCCCGGTCCAGCTCCTCCACCGGGGCCTTGATCACCTTCTTCTTCAGCTGGGTGTGTTCATCGATGAGCCTCCGGGAGCCCTCCACGTCCACCGGGAACTCCTTCCTCGCCAACATCTCCTGCAGGTCCTCCAGCCGGGACAACAAGTGGACGGCGCTGTTGAAGAATTCCTCCAGAGAGACGCGAAGTTCGATCCATTCGTCGTGATTGTAATCCAGGGAACCATCGAACTCCTCCGTCAGCTGAGACGGGTCCACCAGCTTCGTGAGACCTTCCACCGACACCATACTGGTCTGCGGCAGGAGAAGAGAAGACACCGCGGCTCAGGAGAAAGTACACAACGCATTGTTATATACATTGTTACAGATATGAAACCCCCGGGGGGGGGGGGGGGGGGCAGGGGGGGGAATGAAGATCGATGTCCTGGAACTTATGGACACATAAAGCGAGGCTCGGGAGCAACTGACAGTGGGAGCCAATGGGAAGAGGAAGACTCCGGACAGCTGAGGCTCCCATGCACATTGCTGGATGGAGAGGGGGCTCAGGTGAGTATTGGGGGGGAGTGCCTTTAGAACCACTTTAACCCCCTCTAGTCCAGACGCTTCCCCCCCCCCCCTTCCAGTCCGGACACTTTCCCCCCCCTTCCAGTCCGGACGCTTTCCCCCCCCTTCCAGTCCGGACACTTTCCCCCCCCTTCCAGTCCGGACGCTTTCCCCCCCTTCCAGTCCGGACGCTTTTCCCCCCCTTCCAGTCCGGACGCTTTCCCCCCCCCTTCCAGTCCGGACGCTTTCCCCCCCCCCTTCCAGTCCAGACGCTTCCCCGCCCCCCTTCCAGTCCAGACGCTTTCCCCCCCCCCCCTTCCAGTCCAGACGCTTTCCCCCCCCCTCCAGTCCAGACGCTTTCCCCCCCCCTTCCAGTCCAGACGCTTCCTCCCCCCCCTTCCAGTCCAGACGCTTCCCCCCCCCCCTTCCAGTCCGGACGCTTCCCCCCCCCCTTCCAGTCCGGACGCTTCCCCCCCCCCCTTCCAGTCCGGACGCTTCCCCCCCCCCCTTCCAGTCCGGACGCTTTCCCCCTTCCAGTCCGGACACTTTCACCCCCTTCCAGTCCGGGCACTCTCCCCCTTCCAGTCCGGACACTTTCACCCCCTTCCAGTCCGGGCACTCTCCCCCTTCCAGTCCGGACACTCCCCCCACCCCCGGCCAATTTTCAGCTTTCAGCGCTATCACACTTTGAATGACAATTGCGCGGTCATGCCACACTGTACCCAGATGAATGTTTTAGCATTTTTTAAAGACAGATAAAACTTTATTTTGGTGGCATTTATTCACCGCTGGGATTTTTATTTTTTTTTTGCTATATAAAAGAAAAAGTCCAAACATTTTGAAAAAAAGTGTTTTTCTTATTTTGCAAATAATCTTTCTTCATAAATCTCGGCCAAAATTTATATCAGTTTTAGTTAAAAAAAAAAAAAATGACCCAAATTAGTTTATAACCAAAAATTTTAATTTTGCTAAATTTTTTTTTACATTTTAATTTTATTTTATTTTATTTTTTTAGCATACTGTCGCCCTAGCAGTAGTGTCACCATGGTGACAATGTACTACTTGTGGGGGGTGATGAAGATCTTTTTTTTTTTTTTTTACACTGATTGCTTTTACACCCATAAAGGCTGTACAATCATTTCTCCTTCTCTCTGTCTGCATTCTTGCAGCCATTGAGAACTACTGTGAGAGCTGTGATTGGTCACAGCTGGTCACATGGTACAAGGCTGTTGTGAATGGCCCTGTACCATGTGACCTCTGTGATCATTCACAGATTTCACACGTAGTAAGCAATGGTGTCAGAAGTGACATCTTGCTTACTACTCTGCATGTGATCACTGATTGGCCAATCAGTGATCACATGATCGGGACCTCACACAGAGGTCCCGTATGACGATCGGTGTTCTGTTGTGTCTGGAGGACACAGCGGGCACAGGATCGTTGCGCTGCGCGCTCCCAGGGAGCGCGCACAGACCAAAATGGGGGGTGCCATTTATGAACACCAACCCGCCCCTGCACTGCCCCCGTCTGGCCGTTTATATACATGGGGGACGGGGAGGGGTTAAACGACAAAAATCATAAACATTCAGTTCAGGCATTGTCAGCTGGCTGGAAGGTGGGGGAGGTGCATTGATGATCTTCCAGGAAGAGGGAACCAGCAGGGCGGTGATCTACAGTGCGAACAGGGAAGTGGGCGGAGTCATCATCGCGGGAAACTCACCTCGAAGATGAACTTGGAGCTGCCGAAGTTGGTCTTTTGCTTCTGCCAGAAGTTCTCGGGCTTTATGATCAGCGCCACGTGGATCTCCGCAGGGAAGGCCTCCTGCAGCGTCTTCAGCAGAGGTTTGATCAGGTCCCACTTGGATCCTCGCATGTCGATGATGACGGTGAATCCACGCTTACACACGTCTTCACTGCGGGTGGAGCACAAAAGGGAGAGTTAGAGGAATTCATGTTCCCTGGAGTCTCCGGAGTTACAACAAAACGTCAGCCTGACCCTAAAAACTAGAGGTGAGGGAGGAACATTGCAGCTCCAACCACAAAGGCTTGCAATCTAAAGTCGTATCGTCCATTGTCTGTGACTCCATATATCGCAGCACATTTACAGAAGAATTGTTTTTCTTTCTTCTATCCCATTTCCTGCCGATAAACTCCTTTATTTTTGTAGACCATCAGACACATTGTTTATAAACATTGTTCAGACGGGAGATGGAGATACAAAGTAACATTGTTTATAAACATTGTTCAGACGAGAGATGGAGAGATACAAAGTAACATTGTTTATAAACATTGTTCAGACGGGAGATGGAGAGATACAAAGTAACATTGTTTATAAACATTGTTCAGACGGGAGATGGAGATACAAAGTAACATTGTTTATAAACATTGTTCAGACGGGAGATGGAGAGATACAAAGTAACATTGTTTATAAACATTGTTCAGACGGGAGATGGAGATACAAAGTAACATTGTTTATAAACATCGATCAGACGGGAGATAGAGAGATACAAAGTAACATTGTTTATAAACATTGTTCAGACGGGAGATGGAGATACAAAGTAACATTGTTTATAAACATTGTTCAGACGGGAGATGGAGATACAAAGTAACATTGTTTATAAACATTGTTCAGACGGGAAATAGAGAGATACAAAGTAACATTGTTTATAAACATCGATCAGACGGGAGATGGAGAGATACAAAGTAACATTGTTTATAAACATCGATCAGACGGGAGATAGAGAGATACAAAGTAACATTGTTTATAAACATCGATCAGACGGGGGATAGAGATACAAAGTAACATTGTTTATAAACATCGATCAGACGGGGGATGGAGAGATACAAAGTAACATGGTTTATAAACATCGATCAGACAGGAGATAGAGAGATACAAAGTAACATTGTTTATAAACATCGATCAGATGGGAGATACAAAGTAACATTGTTTATAAACATCGATCAGAAGGGGGATGGAGAGATACAATAACATTGTTTATAAACATCGATCAGACGGGAGATGGAGAGATACAAAGTAACATTGTTTATAAACAGATCGGTGGATAATGGTCGATCACCTGATACATGGCACGGTATCACACAGGGCTGGGCTCACCTGGGCACGCTGGCGAGATACGTGACGAGCCTGCGCAGGTCTTCTTGTCGTATCCTGTCATGGTTGCTGCGGGCTGGGAAGGTGAGGATGGGTCCTCCTCTCTTGTCTCGCCCACCTGGGAAGAGAGGGAGGGTGTTAGGTCAATGATAAATCGATCAATTCCGGTACAGAGCGCCCCCTTTAAGCAACTGCTGAGGAAAAACCAATCGGCCACATGGCACAGAGTTATTTTCCAGGAGGCGGAGCCAGACTACGACCAATCCGGACAGTCCATGAATCCTGAAGGTGGTCACAGAATGTATCAATAAATATACCACGTGTCACATGGTACAACAGTTTGCTTGTTACGGCAATCCTATTGGGTGACAGTGGAGTCAGCCTCCTCCCCTAAGGGGTATGCTGAAAGGGCCACTGTCCTCGGGCTGATGAGGTCAGGGGCCCATTGCTCCGCCCCCTTATTTGACAGTATACAATGTAGTGAAGAACCATCAGAATAGGAGACGCAATCTTCACCGACTTGCAATATTCTCATTTTTTATGAACAACGAAGCGGAGTTCCAGCAAACGGTGACTGGACTTCTCTCCATTGAAATCAAGGACTACAGCTTGGTCACTGCCCCGCCCCCAGCCAGTGATTGGACAGGGAATGAGGTTACCTTTGTATCTTATCAGAACATGTACACTTCTGGCATTCTGATTGGCTACAAGTGCTGCCCCTCCCCCCCCCCCCCCCCCCCCCCAGTCTACTGTACAGGGGATTGCAGGAGGCCGACATGAAGACAAATGGAGACACTTCAACTGGTTCTACAACTGAAGATGCATTCAATTATTCATCATTCCTTCATTTACACCGCGTTCCAAATTATTCTGCAAATTCTATGTAAGTGTCACAAAGATGAAATATGTTGTTTTTCAGTGTAACTCATGGATGGCATTGTGTGTCAGGGCTCTTTTGATCACTGAAAACAATCTGGGACACCTGTGATAATTAGATTGGCCGGTGAGCCCAATTGAAGGAAAAACTCCTAAAGGACGGCATTCCCCATTATTAAGCAGAGCGCCATTTTCAAGCAATATGGGGAAGAAAAAGGATCTCTCTGCTGCCGAAAAGAGTGAAATAGTTCGATGTCTTGGACGAGGGATGAAAACATTCGATATTTCAGGAAAACGTCAGCGTGATCATCGCACTATGAAGAGATTTGTGGCTGATTCAGAGCACAGACGGGTTGGTGCAGATAAAGGCACATTGAGGAAGATTTCTGCCAGATCCAGGCATCGGATCAAGAGAGCAGCTGCTAAAATCCCATTACAGAGCAGCAAACAGATATTTGAAGCTGCTGGTGCCTCTGGAGTCCCACGGACATCAAGGTGTAGAGTCCTCCAGAGTCCTGCAACTGTGCAGAAACCTTCTATTCGGCCACCACTAACCAAAGCTGACAAGCAGAAACGGCTGCATTGGGCAGAAAAATACATGAAGACTCATTTTCAAACAGTCCTGTTCACTGATGAGTGCCGTGCAACCCTGGATGGTCCAGATGGATGGAGTAGTGGATGGTTGGTGGACGGCCATCCTGTTCCAACAAGGCTGCGACGTCAGCAAGGCGGTGGTGGAGTCATGTTTTGGGCCGGAATCATGGGAACAGAGCTGGTCGGCCCCTTTAGAGCCCCCGAAGGTGTAAAGATGACCTCTGCAAAGTATGTGGAGTTTATGACTGACCACTCTCTTCCCCGGTACAGAAGGAAGAACTATGCTTTCCGTAATAAAATCATCTTCATGCATGACAATGCACCATCTCATGCTGCAAAGAATACCTCCGCATCAATGGCTGCTATGGGGATAAAAGGAGAGAAAGTCATGGTGTGGCCTCCATCCTCCCCTGACCTCAATCCTATGGAGAACCTTTGGAGCATCCTCAAGCAAAAGATCTATGAGGGTGGGAGGCAGTTTACATCCAAACAGCAGCTCTGGGAGGCGATTCTGACATCTTGCAAACAAATTCCAGCAGAAACTGTCCAAAAACTGACAAGTTCAATGGATGCCAGACTTGTGATCTGCTATCAGATAAGGGCTCCTATGTTACAATGTAACGTGACCGCTTCAAATGGTTACAAAGTTACAATGTTGGTAAAAGTTGGATTGAAATAGCTTTTGATTTCAGTAAATTTGCTGCAAACACAACAAATGACAATTTTCAGTTCTTTACAACCTAGAAAGTGTTTGGAAACTTCCTGTGCGGAATAATCCGGAACACAAATCCTGTTATCATTAGGAGGTTTGTTCAATAAAATGTGAATTGTCCTCTTCTAGGTGTCACCTGAGAATTCTGCCGACTTATTTACATCAATTATTGAGGGAAATGAGAAAATATCATCTGCAGAATAATTTGGAACACGGTGTATTAAAGAGTATGCAAAGCCAAAATATTTCTTCTCACTCTGGATGGAGCGGGGAAGGATCAGAACTGTCCGATTTTTTATCTGCGGCTCCATTTGAAAGATTCACCTTCACTTCCTGTCCTGGTGACAACATTTTCCATGAAGACAAATGGAGACGCTTCCACTGAAGATGTATTCAATTACTTTGTATCAAAACATTCCTTCATTGATTAAAGTGTATGTAGAGATACAATGTTTCAATTTTTGGATGGAGCGGGGGAAGGATCAGAACTGCTGCTGGGTTTTTATTGCTATCTGGGGCTCCATTGGAGGGATTCACCTTCACTTCCTGTCCTGGTGACACCATTTGAAGACAAATGGAGACGTTTCCACTGAAGATGTATTAAATTAATCAACGAAGGAATGTTTTGATACAAAGTAATTTAATACATCTTCAGTGGAAACGTCTCCATTTGTCTTCAAATGGTGTCACCAGGACAGGAAGTGAAGGTGAATCCCTCCAATGGAGCCCCAGATGGCAATAAAAACCCAGCAGCAGTTCTGATCCTTCCCCCGCTCCACCTGAAACTGAAGACATTGTGGCTGTATATGCACTTTAATCAATGAAGGAATGTTTTGATACAAAGTAAAGTGCATACAGAGCCACAATGTCTTCAGTTTCGGGTGGAGCGGGGGAAGGATCAGAACTGCTGCTGGGTTGTTATTGCTATCTGGGGCTCCATTGGAGAGATTCACCTTCACTTCCTGTCCTGGTGACAACATTTTACCAGACAGGAAGAGGGGAAACCTGCAACACTTGCAAAATAGAAAACTCCGAAAGAGGTCTTAGGCTTCCCATAGTCTGTTTTTTTTCCCATTGGTGTCACAGATTTCCCCTCTCTTCCTGTTTGTAGGCGTGAGAGATTTCACGTAAACCAATCAATATACACTTCTTGGGATTAACCCTTTGATCCCCCCAGATGTGAACCCCGTCCTGCCCAGTGCCATTAGTACAGTGTCGGTGCTTTTTATTAGCACTGATCACTGTATTGGTGTCACTGGGGATGTCAGTGACACCATGTCAGTTCCCCCCCTTCAGTGTCAGAATGCCCGCCGCAGTCCCGCTATAAGTCGCTGATCGCCGCCATTACTAGTATAAAACAAAAAACAAACATCCCAGTATCTATCCCGCCATTTGTAGACGCTATAACTTTTACGCAAACCAATCAATTCACACTTATTGGGATTTTATTTTTATTTTTTTTTATTAAAGACTTAGCAGAATAAATTTTGTATTTAATTTAAAAAAAAAAAAAAAAAAAATTCTGTTTATATAGCAAAAAAAATAAAACCCTCAGCGGTGGTCAAATACCACCAAAAGAACGCTCTATTTGTGTGAACAAAAATGATAGCAAATTCTGTATATAGTGTTGCATGACCGCACAATTACCAGTTAAAGTAGCGCAGTGCGGTACAGCAAAAAAAATGGATGAAGGGGGTAAAATCTTCTGGAGCCGAGGTGGTTAAATACGACTAAATACATAAATGTTTCTTTGATTCATTTGTATCGGTTTGTTCTCTGTAGACATTGGCAGTTATTTTCTTCACAAGACCGCCGCCGTGCGCGGAGGCATTTGATACAATCTGCGTGGTGACGGACTGGCAGGGGTGCGGCCCCCGAGAAATAAAAGGACCGCATGCACGACTTTTTTCAGCACAGTGCAGTGTGACACCAACCAGCACTTTGCTACGGTCAATAGAATGTCATTAAATGTCACTGTGTGACATTTCAATAAAGTTTTCTCATGTCGCGCTAAGAGCCGGTACACACTGCTCCGGTATTTCCCAAAATAAAGAGGTCGCAGGCGTCCAAACTACCCAGAAGGCGTCCCGACAGGGCAACACAAAGACGCCGCATGCCGCCAGCTCATTCTGGGTTACAATGCGACAAACGGCCTCAACCACACCCTCTAATGCATTCCTCCCCACCCCCGGGGCTTAGTCATAGAGGTAAAGCCCCCCCCCCCCCCTTCCCGCAGTATTTTCAGCTTTCTCGTTCTTCATCAGATGTTTTCACATGAGTGGCTGATGCATAAATACCGGAGTTTTGCTCTGCTGCTTCACCTCTACGAATAGGCCCCGGACGAAACGCGCCAGGGCCACGGACAACTGTGGCTGTTCTCACATTGTATAACACAGACTCAGCTGGCAGTGTGTTGCGTCTTTTGTAATGCAATGTCAATAAAGTTTGTTTAAAAAAGAAATTGTGCGATATACCACGATCAGCACAGCTATCATCCTACCACACGGCGGCGCCAGACCTAAAAGTGTAAATTATAAATGAAAGTGTCGAGCTCAGGGGATGCCATACACCTCTGTCACTGATCCCCCACAAGCCACGCCCACAGCGACTAGCTAACCGAGGCGCGCACGTGCGGCCGTGACTTGGGGTAACAGGGAATAAAGGGGATGTAACTTTGAATATATAAAACCGTATATAAGATCAGCCGTGATACCCTTTCACAGCCCGCACTACCTCAGGCCACCACCAGAGGGAGACTCCACTACAATCCAACTGGTCGACCACACACTGGCAGATACAAATCTTACATACAATCTGGCGCCCTGATTAGAGTTGGGGACCAGCTTAGTAATCACACCCTTCTAGGATTCCGCCAGCTACCCTACAGCTTGAACCCCAGTGTTAATCACTCTTCCACTGTCCACCCCCCCCCACACCAGACACACCACAAACGGTAGCCTGCCACCACCCAACAGTTTATCCGCAGAACGGTCTGCTGGGACACCCCACACACACAGATCTCCGTCTGGTCGATCTGTTACCTTTGCAATCTGCACGCAATCTGCCCACGCGCAGTGCAATTGCATACAGATAGGCAATGAGCTTGACCGAGCGTTTAAAGGCACTAAAATATGATACAATCGAATCCATCCAATCCAATCTCTCCGGAGATATGAGCCCGAGCTTAAATACACAGAAGTCACTAATTAATTTTAAGATTTAATTTCCCGAAAGTGGGCGGAGCATAAAATATGTACAAAGTATAAAAAGTTACAGAAGTACAAAAAATACAAGAAGACACACAAATGACTATTCACTATAAAATAAACGGCAATAAAACAGAAAAAAACTTTTACCGAGATCTATCCTGCGACTGGAGCAAGTCAGAGCGTCAGCAATCCGTCAGTCAAATCGAACCGGCTCCATACGAATCACAAATTGTCCCAATGTCCGGGTACCACATTTATGGGGATATGGACGTAGGCGGGACATTAGTCCTCGGCCAATTGACCATGTGGGGGGTGTTGCTGTACCTGCCCACAGGATGTTCTGGGTGCTGACCTGCCCAAGTTCAATCGGACGAAGACTGGTTTGAAACACCAAGTCGGGGATTGGATTTCTGACACCAGCGCATCGGCCCGATCATGACAGTACCAAACACCATTTGACTGTCGCAATCCAGCGCCACCTAACCATTTCCTGCATTTTCCTGGCCTTCTACCTAATCCACAAATATGATTTTTATATGCAGATGTGGCGCACAGAATGCCCTACAAGAAGGGAGTATGTTCATCTCTCTGCAACTAATATTTTAGCTTTTATGAGAGATGAAACATATTCCTTTGATGGATGGATATACCTTTAGCTCCCTGCTGTCATGAAGCCGAACGGTCTGGAGCCACTGCCTTTAAACCGGTTTCACCAGAAGGTGACAACCTTATTAACACAAAAGTGTCACATCCAGGAAGCTTTTCAGCCTAATTAATGCCTCTGTGTTTGAGTACCTCTGATTGAATACATCGTTAATGACAATGGAATGTCCCTCCAGTTACGGTTACATATTGCTACTGATCACATCTTATCTACTCAAATCTGTACATTTATGTCACATGTACGTTACAACCTCATTGGACATATTTTTTGCTGCAATTCCTGGGGTCCTTCAAGTACAGGGTGACACCCCCCCCTCTTGCAAGTACAGGGTGACACCCCCCCTCTTGCAAGTACAGGGTGACCCCCCCCCTCCAGTACAGGGTGACCCCCCCCTCCAGCAAGTACAGGGTGACCCCCCCCTCCAGTACAGGGTGACCCCCCCCCCTCCAGTACAGGGTGACCCCCCCCCCTCCAGTACAGGGTGACCCCCCCTCCTGTACAGGGTGACCCCCCCCTCCAGTACAGGGTGACCCCCCCTCCTGTACAGGATGACCCCCCCCCCCAAGTACAGGGTGACACCCCCCCCTCCAAGTACAGGGTGACCCCCCCCCCTCCAGTACAGGGTGACCCCCCCTCCTGTACAGGGTGACCCCCCCTCCAGTACAGGGTGACCCCCCCTCCTGTACAGGATGACCCCCCCCCCCCCCCCCAAGTACAGGGTGACACCCCCCCCTCCAAGTACAAGAGGTGACCCCCCCCCCCCCCAAGTACAGGGTGACCCCCCCCCTCCAGTACAGGGTTACCCCCCCTCCTGTACAGGGTGACCCCCCCCTCCAGTACAGGGTGACCCCCCCTCCTGTACAGGATGACCCCCCCCCCCAAGTACAGGGTGACACCCCCCCCTCCAAGTACAAGAGGTGACCCCCCCCCCCCCCCCCAAGTACAAGGTGACCCACCCAAAACAGGGTGACCCCCCCAGTACAGGGTGACCCTCCCCCTCAGCATTAGGGCCCTTTCACATGGTGCGGACCCTGTCCCCGATCAGCAGGGAAGCCACTCACAGATCTGCTGATCAGAGCAGACAGAAGACACATTCGTGTCCATTCAGTGTATGCAGAGCGGACATGGACAGACCCCGCTCTGCTCTATGGGCCACGGGGAGTAAGACTGACTCCGCTGTCCATTTACAGTCATGGCCAATAATATTGCCCCCCCCCACCCCGCATTTCTGTGAGATAACGCACCACTTCACCCTGATAATCGCTGCGATGACAAATGTTCCGGCATTCTCGTGTTTCTTTCTTTGTTTCACTTTTTTGTGTCACCGATACAAACCAAATCTGACCCATTTCACACAAAACCCCAAAAATGGACCGGACAAAATTATTGGCACCTTCTGAAATATGTAAGAAATAATTGCATTCCAAGTCTGTGATGTTCCTGTAACTGGTCATTAATCTCCCCGTATCCATGACCAGGTGATGACAACATAGAAATCCCACCGACAACCAGGGACAATGGTGACACATGGACTCCACCTTCCTGTTGGGGGGTCTGTGTGTGCCACATGGAGCATGGAGGAGAGGAAGAGCAGCAAAGAATTGTCTGAGGATTGGAGAACAAAAATGGTGGAAGAGCATGGACAATCTCAAGGTGACAAGTCCATCTCCAGAGATCTTCATGTTCCTGTGTCCACTGTGCACAACATTGTCAAGTGGTTTACAGCCCATGGCACTCTAGCTAATCTCCCGGGATGTGGATGAAAGAGAGAATTTGATCAAAGATTGTAACGAAGGATTGTTGGAATGGTGGCTAAAGAACCTCCAACTTCCAACAAATCCAAGCTGACCTTCAGGCACCGGGTACAACTGTGTCCGCTCCCACTATACGTCCCCATCTGAATGAAAAGGGACACTATGGTAGGAGACCCAGGAGGACCCCACTGCTGACACAGAAATATGGGAAGAGACCCAGAAGGACCCCACTACTGACACAGAAATATGGTGGGAGACCCAGGAGGACCCCACTGCTGACACAGAAATATGGTGGGAGACCCAGGAGGACCCCACCGCTGACACAGAAATATGGGAGGAGACCCAGAAGGACCCCACTACTGACACAGAAATATGGTGGGAGACCCCAGGAGGACCCCACTGCTGACACAGAAATATGGTGGGAGACCCAGGAGGACCCCACTGCAGACACAGAAATATGGTGGGAGACCCAGGAGGACCCCACTGCTGACACAGAAATATGGTGGGAGACCCAGGAGGACCCCACCGCTGACACAGAAATATGGTGGGAGACCCAGGAGGACCCCACCGCTGACACAGAAATATGGTGGGAGACCCAGGAGGACCCCACTGCTGACACAGAAATATGGTAGGAGACCCAGGAGGACCCCACTGCTGACAGAAATATGGGAGGAGACCCAGGAGGACCCCACTGCTGACACAGAAATATGGGAGAAGACCCAGGAGGACCCCACTGCTGACACAGAAATATGGTAGGAGACCCAGGAGGACCCCACCGCTGACACAGAAATATGGGAGGAGACCCAGGAGGACCCCACCGCTGACACAGAAATATGGGAGGAGACTCAGGAGGACCCCACTGCTGACACAGAAATATGGGAGGAGACCCAGGAGGACCCCACTGCTGACACAGAAATATGGGAGGAGACCCAGGAGGACCCCACCGCTGACACAGAAATATGGGAGGAGACCCAGGAGGACCCCACCGCTGACACAGAAATATGGGAGGAGACCCAGGAGGACCCCACCGCTGACACAGAAATATGGGAGAAGACCCAGGAGGACCCCACTGCTGACACAGAAATATGGGAGGAGACCCAGGAGGACCCCACTGCTGACACAGAAATATGGGAGGAGACCCAGGAGGACCCCACTGCTGACAGAAATATGGGAGGAGACCCAGGAGGACCCCACCGCTGACACAGAAATATGGGAGGAGACCCAGGAGGACCCCACTGCTGACAAAGAAATATGGGAGGAGACCCAGGAGGACCCCACTGCTGACACAGAAATATGGGAGGAGACCCAGGAGGACCCCACCGCTGACACAGAAATATGGGGGGAGACCCAGGAGGACCCCACTGCTGACACAGAAACATATTGGAAGCTAGATTGGAGTTTACCAAAACTTAACTGAGGAAGCCAAAACCCTTCTGGGAGAATGTGCTGGGGCAGACGAAACAAAATGGCAGCTTTCTGGTAAAGCCCATCATTCTGCTGTTTTCAGAAAAAGAAAAGGATCCAGTCCCTCCAGTCACACATGGTGGGGGGGTCACAGTCCCTCCAGTCACACATGGTGGGGGGGTCACAGTCCCTCCAGTCACACATGGTGGGGGGGGTCACAGTCTCTCCAGTCACACATGGTGGGGGGTCACTGATGTTTTGGGGGTGCTTTGCTGCTTCAGGCACTGGATGTCTTGACCGTGTGCATGGCATTATGATATCTGAAGACCAACAAAGAATTATGGGGGGCAATGTCGGGCCCGGTGTCAGAAAGTTGGGTCTCCATCAGAGGTCATGGGTCTTCCAGCAGGACAATGACCCAAACCACACGTCAAAAAGCCCCCAGAGATGGTGTCAGACAAAGCGCTGGAGAGGACTGAACTGGCCAGCGATGAGTCCAGATCTCCATCCCATAGAGCTCCTGTGGAGAGATCTCAGACCATCAGTTGGGGAAAGGAACCTTCCAATCTGAGAGACCCGGAGCAGTTGGTGGAAGAAGAGCGATCCAAAATTCCAGTAGAGAGGTGGAAGAAACTCATTGATGGTGACAGGAAGCCATTCATTTCCGGTTTTTTTCCCAAGGGGTGTGCTATCAAATATTACATGGAGGGTGCCAATAATTTTGTCCATTCCATTTTTGGGCTTTTGCGTGGAATGTGAGAATGGCAAAACGTTTGTAATTGCAACATTTTTCTGGGTGAAGTGGTGCGTTATACTGTACATCTGACCACCCTCCAATCCGATTCACCGAAATGGAAGAGGACGGATCCCCTTTTTTTCGGATCGGAGGTCAGTTGGGTGTAAACAGTCCATCCATACTGATGAATGGACCTTCCGATCAGAACTGCCCGGAACCGCCGTGTGAAAGGGGCCTAGCAGGTCCAATGCCCCCCCCCCCCCCCCATCAGTGTCTGTGGGCTCTCAGGGACGACTTTTGCAATGTTACGTAACAAAGGCAGACCAGAGATTCTCCTTCTTCCGGATCTTTATTATAAGGAACATAATTGTAGCAAAATGTTTTTATGCCTTTCCTGTCATTGTAAATAAATCTTCACTTCTATACTTCTGTTTGAATTCATACACAAAGCGAAAAAAAAAAAACCCGCGACGCACATAAACCACATGGAAAACATGTGGTAAAAAAAAAAAAAAAAAGACAAAACAAAACAAAAAAAAAAAAAACTAGCTGCCTATTTCCTGTTTCCTTAAAAACAGAACCCGTGCAAATCGCATTAGAGCCGCATGTGACCCCTGAACAGGGGCACACTGACAACTCACGGGGCCCCCGGGCAATAGGGGATCATGGGGCCCCTGTGTCCTTGCCCAAACTCAATAAGAGCCTACGAAAAAGGTACCAGGGGCATCTCCTGGGGCCCCCTACTGACCCCGGGCCCTCGGGCAGTGCCCGAGTTTCCACATGGTCAGTCCGCCCCTGCCCGTGAATGCAAACGTGCATTTAAAGTCCAAGGTGTGGGCGTGTTACTCAGCCTTACATGCACTCATCTTGAGGGCCCCCCAGGGAATTCCCCATCCCCCACCCCCTTGCTATCGACTGATTCTGCCTGAGCCTCTTGTACCGGCAGCGACTCCGTTTCTCTGCCTCCATATCCTGAACAGACTCCTTTCTCCTTCATATGTGAAGGAATAATGCGCGTCATCCACGTTACCCCTCGATCTATTTTTGGATCGTTCAGACTTTGTGCTATTTTTAGGCAGCGTGTTTGGCGTCTCTCCAGTTCCCGGAGCCTCCTGTTGGCCCCAGTTGCCGCCCTTTTCCTCTCCTCTGGAAAGTGGTTTTTACGCTCGTTCATTCCAGAAGCCAAAAATCGGCTTTATTACAGTTCTGTTTTCTGCGTCCGCGGACCCCCGTGTGCTGGGCCCCCCTCCGACCAGGAGCGATTCCTCGTGGGCCCCGGGCCCCACATCAGAGTGCATGTCTACCGGAAACTTTTTAATTTTTTTTACCCTTTATGTGGATAACTCAATAAATGTGTAAACAGAATGAGATTTTTTTTCCTTCTGAGACACAAAAACAGCCAACAACGTCCCCGACTTACAGGAATGGGAATCGCAAATATGAGCGCAAATAATCCGCTACACGATCAACTGACCACCGGAATATGATCGATTGTGAAGTATCAATCGAATATCACTTTGATGCGCAAAATCTTAACTTGACCTTAATTTTTAACCCATCACCTACCGGGCGCTTCTACCCCCTTCCCGCCCGACGGGCGCTTCTACCCCCTTCCCGCCCACCGGGCGCTTCTACCCCCTTCCCGCCTACCGGGCGCTTCTACCCCCTTCCTGCCCACCGGGCACTTCTACCCCCTTCCTGCCTACAGGACACTTCTACCCCCTTCCTGCCTACAGGACACTTCTACCCCCTTCCTGCCTACAGGACACTTCTACCCCCTTCCTGCCTACCGGGCACTTCTACCCCCTTCCTGCCCACCGGACACTTCTACCCCCTTCCTGCCTACCGGACACTTCTACCCCCTTCCTGCCTACCGGACACTTCTACCCCCTTCCTGCCTACAGGGCACTTCTACCCCCTTCCTGCCCACCGGGCACTTCTACCCCCTTCCTGCCTACCGGGCACTTCTACCCCCTTCCTGCCTACAGGGCACTTCTACCCCCTTCCTGCCCAGGCCAGCTTTCAGCGCTCTCACACTTTGAATGACAATTGCGCGGTCATGCAACACTGTACCCGTATGAAAATGTTATCATTTTTTTGAGACAGACAGAGCTTTCTTTTGGTGGTATTTAATCACCTCGGGGATTTTATCTTTTGCTAAACAAAGCAAAAACCACTGAAAATGTAAAAAAAAAGGTTTTTCTTAGTTTTTGTTATAAAATTTTGTAAATAAGTGATTTTTCTCCTTCACTGATGTATACTAATGAGGCTGCAGTGATGGGCACTGATGAGGAGGCACTGATGAGGAGGCACTAGTAGGTTTCACTGATGGGCACTGAAAGGCAGCATTCATATATGGCACTGATAGGTGGCACTGACTGGCATTGATGGGTGACACTGAAAGGCAGCTCAGATGGGCACTGATATGTGGCATTGATGTGCACTGACAGGTGGCACTGCTGGGGCTACACTGATGATCAGTGCAGATGTCCCCTCTGAGGAATGCCGATTACCGGCTCTCCGCTCCTCTCCTCTGTCAGCGTGACGGCTCGTGAGAAGAGAAATGCCGATAACTGGCATTTCCCTATTTACATGTGATCAGCTGTGATTGGGCACAGCTGATCACATGACCGAGCCAACATCTTCCGAGGGACACAGCGCACCGCCGATCGCCGCGCTGCGCGCTCCCAGAGCCGCAAGCGCGCGGTTAGAGTTGGAGGACATCATATGACGTCCTCCCAGAACGAGAGAACCGCCTTGCGCCCGTCATTTCCTTATATGGCGGTTGGGAGGCGGTTAAATTGCAAAAAGCATCAACATCGAGTCCCCGGTCACACTGGTGCGAATCGTCATGTGATTTGATTATTTCAAATCGCATGACAAGTCGCACACGATTATCCGCAATGGACAAAGTGCAACTCCGATCTTGAAAGCAGCTTATGCACTCCTTCCTGCAAGTTCAGGTGCGACTTGCATAGATATCTGTGCATGAAGTCGCATCGCATATGATCTCTTCCAAACGTATATATTCGCCAGCACGCCGTGCATCTCCAATATGGTCCAAAAAAGATCACATCACAAAAGCAAGTGCAACGTTTCGGAGCCACGCAGCACCCCTTCCTCAGGCACATGATAGGGGGGGGGGGGGAATAGAGGTCTTCCAAGTCGCACGGACATCCGACTTTTTTTTTTTTTAAATTTATCTGACTTTGAAATTGTGTGAATTCAAGTGAAGACTACGACCGGGATTCACACTGATGCGGTGCGGAAAATACTGCGTATCCAGTGCGTTTCCCGCACCGCATTCAAATTCCATGACATCTGTGCGATCTGGTGCGGGTGTCAATGTTAAATTAATGACACCCCAAAAAAGATCACAAAACACCATGTCATTGCCAGAAATCACATCGCGTGCAATGCGATTCAGGTGCGGGATTTGGTGTGGATGCGATATGAGCCATACAAAATGTACTGCATAGACATCGCATGTAATACGCACAGGAATGCGGTGCGATTGCTGCACGTATTACATGTGGTCTCCGCTCCACATTAGTGTGAGCTCGGTGTTAATGTCTAAATAATGCACTTACAGTTTCAATAAAGTTTTTAAAGAAAAGGTTGAAGGCAATGTACCAATAAAGCTGAAGTTTAATCTGCTTATATTTTGCACATTTTTATTACATAGACCAAGTGATGTCAGCATCACTGTGCTTCTCTATGCAATGCAGGCAGATCATGGCTGGTGGGAGGGGCCAGTAGGATGCTGTACATAGCTTCCTGAAAACATCACAGCACCCAGCCTCACTACTCCAAGAGGCCTCAGCCCTGATGCAAGCAGTGGGAGGAGTTATGCAAATATCAAAATGCCTTGATGGGTGGGTGTCAGTCTGGAGGAGTGGGCGTTCCTAGGTTCACAGTGTGCAGTGACATCAGAGGAAGCTATTTCAGTACGGGAAAGGAGCCGGTACACCTGTGCAAGACTGAAGGGGAGGAGCCGGCACACCTGTGCAAGACTGAAGGGGAGGAGCCGGCACACCTGTGCAAGACTGAAGGGGAGGAGCCGGCACACCTGTGCAAGACTGAAGGGGAGGAGCCGGCACACCTGTGCAAGACTGAAGGGGAGGAGCCGGCACACCTGTGCAAGACTGAAGGGGAGGAGCCGGCACACCTGTGCAAGACTGAAGGGGAGGAGCCGGCACACCTGTGCAAGACTGAAGGGGAGGAGCCGGTACACCTGTGCAAGACTGAAGGGGAGGAGCCGGTACACCTGTGCAAGACTGAAGGGGAGGAGCCGGTACACCTGTGAAAGACTGGAGGGGAGGAGCCGGTACACCTGTGCAAGACTGAAGGGGAGGAGCCGGCACACCTGTGCAAGACTGAAGGGGAAGAGCCGGCACACCTGTGCAAGACTGAGAGGAGGAGCCGGCACACCTGTGCAAGACTGAAGGGGAGGAGCCATTACACCTGTGCAAGACTGGAGGGGAGGAGCCGGCACACCTGTGCAAGACTGAAGGGGAGGAGCCGGCACACCTGTGCAAGACTGAAGGGGAGGAGCCGGCACACCTGTGCAAGACTGAAGGGGAGGAGCCGGTACACCTGTGCAAGACTGAAGGGGAGGAGCCGGTACACCTGTGAAAGACTGGAGGGGAGGAGCCGGCACACCTGTGCAAGACTGAAGGGGAGGAGCCGGCACACCTGTGCAAGACTGAAGGGGAGGAGCCGGCACACCTGTGCAAGACTGAAGGGGAGGAGCCGGCACACCTGTGCAAGACTGAAGGGGAGGAGCCGGTACACCTGTGCAAGACTGAAGGGGAGGAGCCGGTACACCTGTGCAAGACTGAAGGGGAGGAGCCGGTACACCTGTGCAAGACTGAAGGGGAGGAGCCATTACACCTGTGCAAGACTGGAGGGGAGGAGCCGGTACACCTGTGCAAGACTGAAGGGGAGGAGCCGGTACACCTGTGCAAGACTGGAGGGGAGGAGCCGGTACACCTGTGCAAGACTGAAGGGGAGGAGCCGGTACACCTGTGCAAGACTGAAGGGGAGGCTGGAGGATCGATCATTGATCAGCTCCTGACATCTGGGAATGACATGAAATCCACATGTGGATCGGAATCCAGGAAATCAGGGGTTAACCTCATCGAGCTGCTGCCACAAATGCGGTTTTATGCGGCGCGGTCGGCCTGGCGGTGTAATCCAAACAAAAAGCCGGTAGAAGCATCTGAAGTGCGCAGCCTGCGGGGGATTACTAGATTATCCGCGATTACAGCAGGTTATTTAACCGCCACATCTGGCTAAATAGATAACGTGGATTCTGAGCTCTGGGCGGACGGCGGGCGATTGATGCCGGACCTGGAGGAGAATGAGAACCCTGCGCCGAGCGCCGGAACCCCACAGCGACCAGTCGGAACGATTTTGTTCTTTGAATGGCAGTAACAGGACCCTCGGCTTCTGTGGGTCTGAGGACTCTGCGACGACGAGAATACCCCGAGACCGCCAAGGTGGGCGCTACGCAGCCCATTTATAAAGCCAAGAAAGAAACGTTTCTTGTGAAACAAATGTCCGCAGCGCAAAGACCGCATCAAAAATGACAAAACTTTATTATAAATGACAACGCTGTACAAACAGACACAGGAGATAATGTAGACACAAAAAGATTCAAAATATTGAAAGACATAAAAAAATCAACACACCCCTCCTTCTATGATGTCATCATCCAAGACCCCTCCTATGTCATCATCCAAGACCCCTCCTTCTATGATGTCATCATCCAAGACCCCTCCTATGTCATCATCCAAGACCCCTCTTTCTATGATGTCATCATCCAAGACCCCTCCTATGTCATCATCCTAGACCCCTCCTTCTATGATGTCATCATCCAAGACCCCTCCTTCTATGATGTCATCATCCAAGACCCCTCCTATGTCATCATCCAAGACCCCTCTTTCTATGATGTCATCATCCAAGACCCCTCCTATGTCATCATCCTAGACCCCTCCTTCTATGATGTCATCATCCAAGACCCCTCTTTCTATGATATCATCATCCAAGACCCCTCCTATGTCATCATCCAAGACCCCTCCTTCTATGATGTCATCATCCAAGATGGCCACTACTGCATACGACTCACTGTCAGCTGTCCTTGACTCCCTGGCACCCCTAACCACACGTAGCATTAGACCCCGACCGCTTCAACCCTGGCAAGACAACCACACAAAATGCCTCAAACGACGCAGTCGCGCGCTGGAGCACTTATGGCGCAAAACCAGACCCCCTCCCGCGTTCTCCCTCTATAAAACCGCCTTCCTCGCCTACACCACCTCCCCCCATGCCGTCAAGAAGGCCTATTTCATAACCCTCATCAACACCCTCTCCTCCTGTCCTCGCCGGCTCTTCTCCACTTTCAAATCCCTGCTCTCTCCCCCCCCCCCATCCCCACCCAGCACCTCACTCACCGCCCACGAGATTGCCAATCACTTCCAAAACAAGATTTACGCAATCCGTAAGGACATTGTCAACTCGCAATCCACCTCTCCACCCAGCCTCCCTCCCTCCTTCAACCCCTTAACCCTCCCCTCCCCCGACCTCATAGCCGCACTACCCCCCACTATACCTAATGCCCCGCACACCATCACCTCCCCAACACTCCGCTCCTTCAGCCCAACTACCCCCGAGGAGGTCTCTAAGGTCTTCACTGAAGCCCGCCTCACCACCTGCCCCCTGTACCTATCCCCTCACAGCTCCTCCAATCACCCCCCCCCCCTCCATCATTCGCTCCCTCACCCACATCTCCAATCTCTCCCTCTCCTCAGGCACCTTCCCCTCCCCTCTAAAGCACGCACACATCACCCCCATACTCAAAAAACCCTCCCTGGACCCCACCAACCTTAACAACCTTAGACCCATCTCCTCGTTGCCCTTCACCTCCAAGCTCCTTGAGCGCCTGGCCTATAAATCGCCTAAGCGCCCACCTGACTGATATCAACCTCCTTGACCCCCTACAGTCTGGCTTCCGTCCCCTACACTCCACCGAAACCACCCTACTTAAAATCACCAACGACTGCTAACCGCCAAAGCCAATGGCCACTATTCTATCCTCCTGCTCCTCGACCTCTCCGTGGCCTTCCACACAGTCCACCACCCCCTCCTCCTTGCCAAACTGCACTCCCTTGGCATCAGAGACTCCGCTTTCTCCTGGTTCTCCTCCTATCTATCCCAACGCTCCTTCAGCATCACCTACAACACTGCCACCCCCTTCTACCTCCCCCTCTCTGTCGGGGTCCCCCAAGGCTCTGTCCTCGGGCCCCTCCTCTTCTCCATCTACACCTCCTCCCTTGGCAAACTTATTCACTCCCACGGCTTCA
>NW_028320867.1:0-15000 GCF_062004578.1 Staurois parvus | reverse complement strand
GCCAACAAATTCCAGCAGAAACTGTCCAAAAACTGCCAAGTTCAATGGATGCCAGACTTGTGATCTGCTATCAGATAAGGGCTCCTATGTTACAATGTAACGTGACCGCTTCAAATGGTTACAAAGTTACAATGTTGGGAAAAGTTGGATTGAAATAGCTTTTGATTTCAGTAAATTTGCTGCAAACACAACAAATGACAATTTTCAGTTCTTTACAACCTAGAAAGTGTTTGGAAACTTCCTGTGCGGAATAATCCGGAACACAAATCCTGTTATCATTAGGAGGTTTGTTCAATAAAATGTGAATTGTCCTCTTCTAGTTGTCACCTGAGAATTCTGCCGACTGATATTTACATCAATTATTGGGGGAAATGAGGAAATATCATCTGCAGAATCATTTGGAACACGGTGTAAATATCCAAAAAAAAAAAAAAAAACTAAATTAAACAAATAATTAAATGAAAACACAAAAAATTAATTTTTGGGGTTTGCGGATAAAAAAAATATAAATTGTGTTTTTATTTGTCGGTTTAGTTTTTATTCTCTATACAGTTTATACAATATTGTCGCATTACTTTTGAGGGGGTTATTAGGCGGTGTTGGTGGTCGGTGATATATTATTATTGTAATAGTTTGATATTTAATATCCTATTTGTATACTTTGTATCACTCGCGGATATTTCTATACATTGTACTCTGTGGGTTTATCACAACACACACATTCTGTATACGGAGTCGGGTCGGTGTCACCCGCGGCTCTAGTTGAACTCCTGATGGATGAGGACATTATACAGGGACTGGTGCCTTGTTGATACTCTTGTTCTGTGGGGGAGGGGAGGGATTGTACGTTTTTAATCCGTGGATTATATCTGTGGGGTGTTGTATGTTTGTGTCGTGTCATTTATAATAGTTATTTTTCCATTTTTTCATCCAATATTTGCAGCATTTGATTCAGGGTGCTGGTTTGGTTCCCGTACTCGGCACACGTGGTGGAGTTGGTTTGTTTTTGTGAATATTTTGGGTTTTGTAATATTTATATATATTTGAATATGTATTTTTTTTTTAGATTTTGGGGGGGTTTTAATATTTTTTTAATATTTTCGATTTTTTAAAATATTTTGCTCCATCTATAAAGGGCGGCAAAATAATTCCTTCTGTATTAAAATTTCCATCACTACAATATTTTCTGAATTATTAAAGGTGTTAATCAGACTCGCCGCTCATAACCACTCTACTCTTCAGACATCGCCCAATCACAAGGATGGAGAAGACCCCATGGGTGCAGCCACCGACCATGGAGGAGTTACCAAAGGCAGCAGATTTGATTGGAGGAGCCAAATGGGGTCAATGAGGAAACACAGGGATACGAGAGGTTCTATGAAGGGAGGGTCAGAGAGTGAGGATCAGGATAGGAAAGGCCAGAGAGTGGGGTGCTGGGTAGGGAGGGCCAGAGAGCAGGTTCTGAGGAAGGGAGGGCCAGAGAGGGAGTTCTGGGGAGGGCCAGAGAAGGAGTTCTGGGGAGGGCCAGAGAGGGAGTTCTGGGGAGGGCCAGAGAGGGAGTTCTGGGGAGGGCCAGAGAGGGAGTTCTGGGGAGGGCCAGAGAGGGAGTTCTGGGGGAGGGCCAGAGAGGGAGTTCTGGGGAGGGCCAGAGAGGGAGTTCTGGGGAGGGCCAGAGAGGGAGTTCTGGGGAGGGCCAGAGAGGGAGTTCTGGGGAGGGCCAGAGAGGGAGTTCTGGGGAGGGCCAGAAATCAGGGTTTGAGGAAGGGAGGGTCAGAAAGTGGGGTGCTGGGTAGGAAGAGCCAGAAAGCGGCGGGGTCAGGGTAGGGAGGGCCAGAGAGCAGCGGGGTCAGGGTAAGGAGGGCCAGAGAGCAGCGGGGTCAGGGTAAGGAGGGCCAGAGAGCAGCGGGGTCAGGGTAAGGAGGGCCAGAGAGCAGCGGGGTCAGGGTAGGGAGGGCCAGAGAGCGGCGGGGTCAGGGTAGGGAGGGCCAGAGAGCAGCGGGGTCAGGGTAGGGAGGGCCAGAGAGCGGGGTCAGGGTATGTGCATGCATTGAGGCTGATCTGAGGTCTGATGTGGATGCATTGGGGCTGATCTGAGGTCTGATGTGAATGCATTGGGGCTGATCTGAGGTCTGACGTGGATGCATTGGGGCTGATCTGAGGTCTGACGTGGATGCATTGGGGCTGATCTGAGGTCTGACGTGGATGCATTGGGGCTGGTCTGAGGTTTGACGTGGATGCATTGGGGCTGGTCTGAGGTCTGACGTGGATGCATTGGGGCTGATCTGAGGTCTGACGTGGATGCATTGGGGCTGATCTGAGGTCTGATGTGGATGCACTGGGGCTGAGCATGTTATGGGTTTGCACGCACACTCGGACACCAATGCGCCGTCGTTCAGCCATCATGCGGGTTGTCTAAATCCTCCGCCACCAATAAAACCGAGCAAACACAGCGCATGACACCGGCCACCATACCTGACACCAGCCACCATATCTGACACAAAGGCCCCCATACCTGACACCGGCCACCATACCTGACACAAAGGACTCCATACCTGACACAAAGGACACCATACCTGACACAAAGGCCCCCATACCTGACACAAAGGCCACCTTCTCCTTTAGGGTGGGCAGGACGTCAGTAGCTTTCAGTCCATCGTTCCGGAAGGAGCCTGAGAAGAGAGAGAAGAGAGAAGAGCGATCAGAACCCGGCCAGAAGAGGACAGATTATGTTCTACATTCTATAGAGGACGTGTACTGAAACTCCACACGATAAAGTGAATGTCAAGCAAAATCTCTTTTTTTTTTTTACTTTCAAGTAAAATGGAATTGGTCCAGGACCCTTGTCGGGTACTATCATTTTTCAGTTTGTGTTCCATTGGGGGGAATTCTCTTCACTTCCTCTCCCAGAGGCACAACAGGAAGTGAGAGGATTTCCTTGTGTCCGGAACTTCTTGATCCCAACACAATGGCAGCTCCTTCTGTACTACTGTGAACTCCGCTCAGCCATGTCCTGAAATGGACGACGTGGTCAGACTAGGTACACCCCGTCCCCTGCTCCCAGCGTCCCGTCCCCGTCCCCTGCTCCCAGCGTCCCGTCCCCGTCCCCTGCTCCCAGCGTCCCGACCCCGTCCCCTGCTCCCAGCGTCCCGACCCCGTCCCCTGCTCCCAGCGTCCCGTCCCCGTCCCCTGCTCCCAGCGTCCCGACCCCGTCCCCTGCTCCCAGCGTCCCGACCCCGTCCCCTGCTCCCAGCGTCCCGACCCCGTCCCCTGCTCCCAGCGTCCCGACCCCCCTGCTCCCAGCGTCCCGACCCCCCTGCTCCCAGCGTCCCGACCCCCCTGCTCCCAGCGTCCCGACCCCCCTGCTCCCAGTGTCCCGTCCCCAGTGTCTCGTCCCCGTCCCCTGCTCCCAGTGTCCTGTCCCCGTCCCCTGCTCCCAGCGTCCCGTCCCCGTCCCCTGCTCCCAGCGTCCCGACCCCGTCCCCTGCTCCCAGCGTCCCGACCCCGTCCCCTGCTCCCAGCGTCCCGACCCCGTCCCCTGCTCCCAGCGTCCCGACCCCGTCCCCTGCTCCCAGCGTCCCGACCCCGTCCCCTGCTCCCAGCGTCCCGACCCCGTCCCCTGCTCCCAGCGTCCCGACCCCCCTGCTCCCAGCGTCCCGACCCCCCTGCTCCCAGTGTCCCGTCCCCAGTGTCTCGTCCCCGTCCCCTGCTCCCAGCGTCCTGTCCCCCCTGCTCCCAACGTCTCGTCCCCTGCTCCAAGCGTCTCGTCTCCGTCCCCTGCTCCCAGCGTCCCATCCCCATCCCCTGCTCCGAGCATCTTGTCCCCATCCCCCGCTCCGAGCATTCCGTCCCCATCCCCTGCTCCGAGCATTCCGTCCCCATCCCCTGCTCCGAGCATTCCGTCCCCATCCCCTGCTCCGAGTGTTCTGTCCCTGTTTCCTGCTCATTATTGTCAGTTGATGGAATAGTTCCCAATTGTTGGTGTCAGTGGGAAGAATAGGGTCCCAAGAGCCAGATAATTGGAAGCAAAGGGCAGCATCTGGCCCCTGGGCCATAGTTTGGAGATCAATGGTCTAGAGAACCTAAAAAACAGTGAAATTTCAGTTCCAGGTGGAGTGACCCTTTACCTCCCCCAGTCATCCCCTTCCTATCTCCATGGACACAGCAGCCATGAAGCCATCCTAAGTCCATGCAGTAAATGAAATGTAAATATACCGGAACCTTCGCAGAGCGTCCCAAATTCCCCGCACTCGGCAATTCCTGCCCGACACCAAATATGGAAATGTTCTCTGATCACATGACTCATTTGCATGCCAGCCGGAGGAGGACTATGCAAATGACCACCTTGCCTATTTCACACATTAGACTCAGGTGGGGACACGGGAATAGGAGACGTCATGGGGGGTCCGCAGACCGACCCCGACGAATCCTGATCCCGTTCCAGAGACCGACCCCGACGAATCGCGATCCCGTTCCAGAGACCGACCCCGACGAATCGCGATCCCGTTCCAGAGACCGACCCCGACGAATCGCGATCCCGTTCCAGAGACCGACCCCGACGAATCGCGATCCCGTTCCAGAGACCGACCCCGACGAATCGCGATCCCGTTACAGAGACCGACCCCGACGAATCGCGATCCCGTTCCAGAGACCGACCCCGACGAATCGCGATCCCCTTCCAGAGACCGAATCATTACGGACATTCCAGCCGCTGACCGTATTCGCTGCGCCATATCTCTTAGATTGTAAGCTCCCAGGACCAGGGCCCTCGGATTCCTCTTGTACCAAATCGCATTGTAATGTCTCCCTTCATCTTGTACTGCGCTGCACACGCTGTTGGTGCCATATAAATCCTGTATAATAATAATGTGATGGGGGAGGAGCGGTTCCAGTCGCCGCCATCACAGGTTGATGTAAAACGCAGATCACTGAAGTCTCATTTAACAAGTTTGTTTCAAAATATAATATTTGTTATATCCGCTTTCATTGTAAACAGTCCCTGATGATCCTACAATGGAGGTCCTTGTTCAGGCACTTCCTGTTACAAGGTGACAACGCTCGGTCCCGTCTCCCAGCTGTGCTCCTGAGTGGTCGCCCTGCCACATGGGCTTCTGATGGAGACTACAAGTGGTGTTTTCAGCAGACCTGGTCCATGGTTGTCACCATCAGGTAACCCATCCTGAGACATGGCACGTAGCCATCGCCAGGGACGTGGATAAGGGGGTACCACCAGTCCTCCTGTACGGGGGCCCAGGCCAGCAGGGGGCCCTTCCTGAACAAATAGGATGTGAGTAGGGAAAGTGATCGCCATGGTGGGAGTGCAATTACTGGAACTGATCCCCTGTATGGTTCCCTGTGCAGCAGCTGAAGACTGGATTCTCCTCCTCCCCCTCCTGCTGGTGTTTAGCTGCTGCAGAGAGAACCACACAGGGGATCGGTTCCAGAAATTGCCCCCCCCCCCCATCACCCTCCCTGTGCACCATATGGTTGCCCAGGTCCCTCTGTGTGTGCTACCCCCCCCCATTGCTCCTGGCTTCTCCTCCTCTCTCACCTGCTGGTATTCAGCAGCTGCAGAGAGAACCATACAGGGGATCGGTTCCAGTAATTGCCCCCCCCCCCCCCATCACCCATCATCCTCCCATATGGTTGCCCAGGTCCCTCTGTGTGTGCCCACCCCCCCTATTGCCCTGGGCTCCCTCCCACCGGTAACTGCAAGCATACAATAGGATCCTTCAGGATGATGAACACAATAAGTAATCAGTACCGATCATTCACTGTGTTCATTCACAACTGAAGCATAGTAAACTGTGGGGGGGTTTGGGAGGGAGGGGGGCCCTGCTGTCAAGTTTGCTGTATGAGGCCCCATGGTTTCTAACAGCAGCCTTGAGAGCCACACAGAGGATCGGTTCCAGTAATTGCCCCCCCCCCCCCCCCCAGCACCCATCATCCTCCTATATGGTTGCCCAGATCCCTCTGCGTGTGCCCACCCCCCCATTGCCCCTGGGCTCCCTCCCACCGGTAACTGCAAGCACACACTAGGATCCTTCAGGATGATGAACACAATAAGTAATCAGTACTGATCATTAACTGTGTTAATTCACAACTGAAGCATAGTAAACTGGGTTTTTTTTGGGGGGAGAGGAGGGGGGCCCTGTCAGGTTTGCGGTTTGGGGCCCCAGGGCAATTCATACTTGTCAACCAGTGCCCCGGAACCCGATTCACACATTCCAGGCGCCGGCGGGCATTGCGTTTCCGCACACTCCGTGCGCGTTTCCATGCTAGAATAGGGTAGTCGGTTCATTTCAAGGGGCTGCTCTATGCGCACTAAAGTAACTCATGCAGATTTTTGAGAATTGAGATTTGTGCATTTTTTTTTTTCAACCACGTGGTTTGACCGCGCATTTTTCCATGCGTCTGCTTGCCCCGTGTAGGGTGCCACTAACAGTGAATGGTATTGCTGACGCAGCAAATGTTTATGAAATGTGTGATTTTGCGCACGTTCGCGAAACACTTTAGGTGTCAAAAGGAGACTAACCCCGCCCACAGCTTGCATTCTTTCAGAGTGGGCGTGCCAAAATCATGGGTCGGTCCTGCCCAGACGCTGCTACTAAATGTGTGGCCCACCCATCACACCCCCTTTATGGGTTGGTCCCACCCGGACTCCACCTCTATATATATTTGGACCGTCTACTCGCAGCCTCGGACCTGGCAAGTAATGCCATTCTGAGTCACTGAGCATGTGCAGTAACAAGCGTAAGGCTGATGCTGTGATCCCAGGACATGGCCCCGGACACATCATCAGCAGGGCCAAGATGTGGGACTGTCCCTGCAAATCCAGGACAGAGGGCCAAGATGTGGGACTGTCCCTGCAAATCCAGGACAGAAGGCCAAGATGTGGGACTGTCCCTGCAAATCTGGGACAGCTGGCCAAGATGTGGGACTCTCCCTGCAAATCCAGGGCAGAGGGCCAAGATGCGGGACTCTCCCTGCAAATCCAGGGCAGAGGGCCAAGATGCGGGACTGTCCCTGCAAATCCAGGGCAGAGGGCCAAGATGCGGGACTGTCCCTGCAAATCCAGGGCAGAGGGCCAAGATGCGGGACTGTCCCTGCAAATCCAGGGCAGAGGGCCAAGATGCGGGACTGTCCCTGCAAATCCAGGGCAGAGGGCCAAGATGCGGGACTGTCCCTGCAAATCCAGGGCAGAGGCCAAGATGCAGGACTGTCCCTGCAAATCCAGGGCAGAGGCCAAGATGCAGGACTGTCCCTGCAAATCCAGGGCAGCAGGCCTGTATGGTGCATGTAGACAGGAAGTGGCAGCCTAAGATCAGCAGCACTGCATCTGAGCACTAAATCGACTTCAATACTGACTGAAAGAAGCAATTTCATGGTCAGATTGTAACATTTGGGCGATAGAGTTGCTTTCACGCAGAACGATAAAAGACCAGCGCACCCAATCACAGACTGCCAGGAGCCGATGCAAGGTTCCTCCTCCTCGCAGGAAACACTTGGTTCCTATACAATGGAGGGGGTCGCCCTCTTCTCTATGATCTGGCGGAGCAATCGCTCATCGAACGCGGCGTGCGTACAGCAGGTTCTACATTGGCGCATCGCTGCCACTGAGCGGCAGCGGGGAATTTAGATCACATCTGGTCCATTAAAAGTATCGGCTCTCCTGCTTCCCTCTTCCCTCTCCCGCTTCCCTCTCCCCCTTCCCTCTTTCTTCTCCCCCTTCCCTCTCTCCTCTGCCCGCTTCCCTCTCCCTCCTCTCCCTCTTTCCTCTCCCCTCTCCCTCTCTTCCCTCTCCCACTTCCCCCTCTCCCGCTTCCCTCTTCCCCTTCCCTCTCGCTTCCCTCTCCCTCTCTTCCCTCTCCCTCTCTTCCCTCTCCCGCTTCCCCTTCCCTCTCCCGCTTCCCCTTTCCTCTCCCGCTTCCCCTTCCCTCTCCCCCTTCCCTCAGTCCTCTCCCCTCTCCTCCTCTTCCCCTTCCCTCTCTCGCTTCCCTCTCCCTCTCTCGCTTCCCTCTCCCACTTCCCCCTCTCCAGCTTCCCTCTCCCTCTTCTCCTTCCCTCTCGCCTCTCTCGCTTCCCTCTCCCTCTCCCCCGTCCCTCTCTTCCCTCTCCCACTTCCCCTTCCCCTTTCCTCTCCCGCTTCCCTCTCCCGCTTCCCCTTCCCTCTCCATCTTTCCCCCTTCCCTCTCCCTCTCTTCCCTCTCCCCCTTCCCTCAGTCCTCTCCTCCTCTTCCCTCTCTCGCTTCCCTCTCCCTCTTCCCCTTCCCTCTCTCGCTTCCCTCTCCCTCTCCCTCTTCCCCTTTCCTCTCCCGCTTCCCCTTCCCTCTCCCCCTTCCCTCTCCATCTTTCCCCCTTCCCTCTCCCTCTCTTCACTCTCCCCCTTCCCTCAGTCCTCTCCTCCTCTTCCCTCTCCCGCTTCCCCTTCCCTCTCCATCTTTCCCCCTTCCCTCTCCCTCTCTTGCTTCCCTCTCCCTCTTCCCCTTCCCTCTCTCGCTTCCCTCTCCCTCTCCCTCTCCCACTTCCCTCTCCCTCGCTGTGCAGCAAAAGCTGATAAATCTTCCTCTCTAGATTGACCAGCGCGATGGAAAATCTTTGCACGCAGCGGCACGCCTTAACCCCCGCACTGCCTAACGGTTACATCTCCATAGGGCACATCCCAGCGCCATGACCGAACACGCCCCCTGCGCTTCCACTGACGCACCGTAAAGAGTTGATTTCCAGCTGCCACAAACACGGTGAAATATTAATGCGATGAAAAGCCGCATGGATATGTAAATGGCGGCAGGCGGCAGATTAATCCCTCACCTTTCGGCGGCGTTTTTTTTTTTTTCTCGTCTCGCACAAATCAAGGACTACTCTGCTATGTGGAGTTACCAGGCAACTGTCATTGGGATCCCCGTCCCAAAACACGGCAGAGAACGATGTCCTTTCAAATGGAAAAACAGGTCTCCTGCCAGGACAACAAGGCTCGGCTGATCCCGCGGGCCGACTTACACGGGCAACTTTAATCTCGCGCAACGCGGCGGTTTAACTCCTTGTGAGATCACCGGCTGCACAAAGATATCAATAGGTGTTCATTAAAACCATCCCTGGTGGTCCTGCCACAGTCGTCCTTGTTCAGGCACTTCCTGTCTCAGAATGACAACACTCTTCCAAATGTAATTCTGTGTTGTCACCCCGTCATCCTCTCCCAATGAGAAAACACAGGCATGATCCGCTGTTGTCACCGTCAGGGAACCCCATCCTAAGAAATGCCAGCGGCCATCAGTGGCATGCAGGTATACTTACCTACATAATGGTCGCAGATCCTGGGCCTTATAACCCCACCCACGACCCAGTGACACACCTCCCCAGACTCCGCCTACAAATAATCAGCCTGCCCACCAAACCTAAATTATGTCTGGACCGCGCGGTTGCAGCACTAATTCCCTGAAACGCCTTTCTGGATTACGGAGCATGTGCAGAAACACATATAAGGCCGATACTGTTATCTCAGGACACAGCCCAGCATCAGCAGGACAGAGGACCAAAATGTGGGACTGTCCCTGCAAATCCAGGACAGATGGTATGTATAGTGCATGTAGACAGGAAGTGGCTGAAGAAGATCAACAGCATTACATCAGAGCAAATACAATGTGATGATGCTGGGAGCCCAGGACACATCATCAGCAGGACCGAGGACCAAGAGGTGGGACTGTCCCTGCAAATCCGGGACAGATGGTATGTATAGTGCATGTAGACAGGAAGTGGCTGCAAGAGATCAGCAGCATTATATCAGAGCAAATACAATGTGATGATGCTGGGAGCCCAGGACACATCAGCAGGACCAAGAGGTGGGACTGTCCCTGCAAATCCGGGACAGATGGTATGTATAGTGCATGTAGACAGGAAGTGGCTGAAGGAGATGAGCAGCATTACATCAGAGCAAATACAATGTGATGATGCTGGGAGCCCAGGACACATCATCAGCAGGACCAAGAGTTGGGACTGTCCCTGCAAATCCGGGACAGTCAGCATGTATAGTGCATGTAGACAGGAAGTGGCTGCAGGAGATGAGCAGCATTACATCAGAGCAAACAAAATGTAGTTCAGTAAAGGAATTGCATCAATTGTAAAACCAACTGAACGATCGTCCCACCCAATCACAGACTGCCAGGGACAGATACAATGTTCCTCCCCATAGAAAACACTTGGCTTCAATGCTCATGTACAATAGAAGGGTCACCCTTGACTTACTGAGCATGTGCAGTAACACAGAGAAGTTTGATGCTGAGATTCCAGGACATGGCCCAGGACACATCATCAGCGGGAGAGAGGACCAAGAGGTGGGACTGTCCCTGCAAATCTGGGACAGTTGGCATGTTTGATGCACATAGACCAAACAGAGCCCAGAGAAAACAAAATGTCACTCAGTAAGGGGATTGCATAAAACTACTGAACGATCGTCCCACCCAATCACAGACTGCCAGGGATGGATACAATGTTCCTCCTCCCCATAGGAAACACTTGGCTTCAAGGCTTATATACTCTACAATAGAAGGGTCACCCTTGAGTTACTGAGCATGTGCAGTAACACATAGAAGTTTGATACTGGGATTCCAGGACATGGCCCAGGACACATCATCAGTGGGACAGAGGACCAAGAGGTGGGACTGTGCCTGTAAATCTGGGACAGTCAGCATGTATAGCGCACGTAGACAGGACGTGACCACAGGAGAATGGCAGCATTACATCAGAGCAAACAAAATGTAATTCAGTAAAGGGATTGCATCGATTGTGATTGGGTGGGCCGATCGTTCAGTTAGTTTTACAATCGATGCAATCCCTTTACTGAATTACATTTTGTTTGCTCTGATGTAATGCTGCCATTCTCCTGCGGTCACTTCCTGTCTACGTGCGCTATACATGCTGACTGTCCCGGATTTGCAGGGACAGTCCCGCCTCTTGGTCCTCTGTCCTGCTGGTGATGTGTCCTGGGCCATATATGTCCTGGAATATATACACCGCGTTCCAAATTATTCTGCAAATTCTATTTCAGTGTCACAAAGATGAAATATTTTGTTTCTCAGTGTAACTCATGGATGGCATTGTGTGTCAGGGCTCTTTTGATCACTGAAAACAATCTGGGACACCTGTGATAATTAGATTGGCCGTGAGCCCAATTTCAGGACAAACTCCTAAAGGACGGCGTTCCCCATTATTAAGCAGAGCGCCATTTTCAAGCAATATGGGGAAGAAAAAGGATCTCTCTGCTGCCGAAAAGAGTGAAATAGTTCGATGCCTTGGACGAGGGATGAAAACATTCGATATTTCAGGAAAACGTCAGCGTGATCATCGCACTATGAAGAGATTTGTGGCTGATTCAGAGCACAGACGGGTTGGTGCAGATAAAGGCACATTGAGGAAGATTTCTGCCAGATCCAGGCATCGGATCAAGAGAGCAGCTGCTAAAATCCCATTACAGAGCAGCAAACAGATATTTGAAGCTGCTGGTGCCTCTGGAGTCCCACGGACATCAAGGTGTAGAGTCCACCAGAGTCCTGCAACTGTGCAGAAACCTTCTATTCGGCCACCACTAACCAATGCTCACAAGCAGAAACGGCTGCATTGGGCAGAAAATACATGAAGACTCATTTTCAAACAGTCCTGTTCCCTGATGAGTGCCGTGCAACCCTGGATGGTCCAGATGGATGGAGTAGTGGATGGTTGGTGGACGGCCATCCTGTTCCAACAAGGCTGCGACGTCAGCAAGGCGGTGGTGGAGTCATGTTTTGGGCCGGAATCATGGGAACAGAGCTGGTCGGCCCCTTTAGAGCCCCCGAAGGTGTAAAGATGACCTGTGCAAAGTATGTGGAGTTTATGACTGACCACTTTCTTCCCTGGTACAGAAGGAAGGACTATGCTTTCCGTAATAAAATCATCTTCATGCATGACAATGCACCATCTCATGCTGCAAAGAATACCTCCGCATCAATGGCTGCTATGGGGATAAAAGGAGAGAAAGTCATGGTGTGGCCTCCATCCTCCCCCGACCTCAATCCTATGGAGAACCTTTGGAGCATCCTCAAGCAAAAGATCTATGAGGGTGGGAGGCAGTTTACATCCAAACAGCAGCTCTGGGAGGCGATTCTGACATCTTGCCAACAAATTCCAGCAGAAACTGTCCAAAAACTGCCAAGTTCAATGGATGCCAGACTTGTGATCTGCTATCAGATAAGGGCTCCTATGTTACAATGTAACGTGACCGCTTCAAATGGTTACAAAGTTACAATGTTGGGAAAAGTTGGATTGAAATAGCTTTTGATTTCAGTAAATTTGCTGCAAACATAACAAATGACAATTTTCAGTTCTTTACAACCTAGAAAGTGTTTGGAAACTTCCTGTGCGGAATAATCCGGAACACAAATCCTGTTATCATTAGGAGGTTTGTTCAATAAAATGTGAATTGTCCTCTTCTAGTTGTAACCTGAGAATTCTGCCGACTTATTTACATCAATTATTGGGGGAAATGAGGAAATATCATTTGCAGAATCATTTGGAACAGGGTCTATATACCGACATCAGGGTGGCTATGCTGGGCTTTGTAGTCCATGAGCAGCTGTAAGGCATGGAAAGTCTACAAGCCGGCTCACAGGACAGGTGTCAGCTCTGCGGACGAGAGATCTACACACAATCCTATCCTGCTGGCGGCAGGCGGACGGTGCAGCGGGGACTCGTCATCCTGCCCAATTCCATTTCCATCGTACGGTTCTCGGCGGGGTCCTCCGCGGGAAAACAATGCGCGCGTACGCCCGCCAAACGCCACCAATCACGCAGCAGCCATTTACACACCCGGCGCTTGTTAGAGAGGCTTATTTTTACACCGGCCCCACGCTGCGCCTTTGTTCCGCCGGCCCGGAATGGCATTTTCCAGATTGAGTAGAAAACAATGATCAGCGGGGAAAAAAAATATAATATGCGCAAAGGAGCGACGGAAAGAAAAATAAAATCCGCGGCGGAGCGGCGAGATGTTAAAATATACAATAGAAGGCGACATCCGAAGGTTAAAAAAAAAAATCTAAGAAGATTCCGAACACGAAACTCCCGGGAGCGCCATCCATCTTCCGCTCGCCGGCCGGGCGCATACCCCGGGCGCCAAAAAGACGAGGAGCGAAATATCACATCTGAGCAAAAAAAAGTAATTAAAAATCCCAGTGTGTCCGCGGCTGATAACTGGAGGAGAGGTTCAGGCGCCGCCCCGAGCGGGAATACAACGCGGAACGAGCGAGGAGGATGGCGGCCGCTGCGACGCTGAGATGTAACGGCGAGGTGAACAGGGGGGGAGGGGGAGGGGGGGGATTCACTAACGGCAAATAAGGCCACTCACTTTGGAAGGGAATGTTCCTTCGGAATGAGGTGAAGATCTGCCGTCAGCCAATCGTCTGCGAGCAAAAGGACTATTATTTTCATTGGACGTGATCTGCAATGTGAATTTTCACCTCATTCACTCCGCTAAGGGAAAGTTCTCCTCCAAAGTGAGGACCAAAAAACCTCCAGATACCCTGACAGATGCTTGAGGGAGTTCCCGGGTCTGTACACCCGCTGTGCCCATTATGAGGGGTTCCCACCATCCCTGTGCTGAGTTCCCGGGTCTGTACACCCGCTGTGCCCATTATGAGGGGTTCCCACCATACCTGTGCCGAGTTCCCGGGTCTGTACACCCGCTGTGCCCATTATGAGGGGTTCCCACCATCCCTGTGCCGAGTTCCCGGGTCTGTACCCCCGCTGTGCCCATTATGAGGGGTTCCCACCATCTCTGTGCTGAGTTCCCGGGTCTGTACACCCGCTGTACCCATAATGAGGGGTTCCCACCATCCTTGTGCTGAGTTCCCGGGTCTGTACACCCGCTGTGCCCATAATGAGGGGTTCCCACCATCCATGTGCTGAGTTCCCGGGTCTGTACACCCGCTGTACCCATAATGAGGGGTTCCCACCATCCCTGTGCTGAGTTCCCGGGTCTGTACACCCGCTGTACCCATAATGAGGGGTTCCCACCATCCCTGTGCTGAGTTCCCGGGTCTGTACACCCGCTGTACCCATAATGAGGGGTTCCCACCATCCATGTGCTACGTTTCCACTGGGTGCCTACACCCAGCGGCCGACCTCCTGTGTTCACAAGGCTTCAGGCCGGCCACTTGGCACGGGTGCCATTGAGGCCAGGCTTTGTAATTGACAGTTTAGTAAGGTTTCAATTATATCCTTTGGTCCCGTGACGGAACTTGTAGGGAGGAGTCCACCAGAGGATCCTTCGGTCTTCTAACAAGCCAGTCGGATCCTGCAAGCTACATTATGATCACTTGGGGGCCACTGAAAAGACCTCACGTGTCTGCACCAGCATGCGGCCTGAGGTTGCCTGTGTTCTAGATCTTGGCCCCACAATAAAATATTCTGTACAAGCAGCCATCATAGGCCGGAGGAGGCTGCTGAAGAAGATTGGAGGAAGCCATTGGAGGAAGCTACCGGAGGGGGCTACAGGAGAAAGCGACTGGAGGAGGCCATTGGAGGAAGCTACATGGGGGACCACATGAGAAAGTGACTGAAGGAGGTCATTGGAGGAAGCTACTGGAGGGGGCCACAGGAGCCAAGGACTGGAGGAGGCCATTGGAAGAAGATATTGGAGAAGGTCACTGGAAAAGGCTTGAGGAGGCCTGAGGAGGCAACTAAAGGAAGCCACTGGAGGAGGCCATAGGAGGAAGAAACTGGATGAGGTTGCTGGAAGGGGCCATTGGAGGGGTCCTGAGATAAGCCACTAGGGGCCTGAAATAAGCCACTAGGAGCAGCCATTAGAGAGGGCCACTGGAGAGGTGGCTGGAGGAAGCTAGTGGAGGAGGCCACTGGAAAGGCTTAAGGAGGCCACTGAAGGAGACTGGAAGAGGCCACTAGAGGAGGTCTGAGAGAAGCCACTGGAGGAGACCATTGAAGGAGATGGCCGAAGGAAGCCATTGGAAAAAGCTACAG
>NW_028320866.1:0-37510 GCF_062004578.1 Staurois parvus | reverse complement strand
ACCCCTAACCACACCCCTGAACCCCTAACAGCCCCCCTGAACCCCTAACCGCCCCCCCTACACCCCTGAGCCCCTAACTTCCCCCCCTAACCGCCCTCCCTACACCCCTGAACCCCTAACCGCCCCCCCTACACCCCTAACTGCCCCCCTACACCCCTGAACCCCTAACCGCCCCCTACACCCCTGAACCCCTAACTGCCCCCCCCCCTACACCCCTAAACCCCTAACAGCCCCCCTACACCCCTAACTGCCCCCTACACCCCTGAACCCCTAACCGCCCCCCTACACCCCTGAACCCCTAACCGCCCCCCCTACACCCTGAACCCCTAACCACACCCCTGAACCCCTAACAGCCCCCCTGAACCCCTAACCGCCCCCCCTACACCCCTGAGCCCCTAACTTCCCCCCCTAACTGCCCTCCCTACACCCCTGAACCCCTAACCGCCCCCCCTACACCCCTAACTGCCCCCCTACACCCCTGAACCCCTAACCGCCCCCTACACCCCTGAACCCCTAACTGCCCCCCCCTACACCCCTAAACCCCTAACAGCCCCCCTACACCCCTAACTGCCCCCTACACCCCTGAACCCCTAACCGCCCCCCTACACCCCTGAACCCCTAACCGCTCCCTACACCTCTGAACCCTAAAGGCCGGTTCACACCATAATGGGGTAGCTCACATGCTTTTGCATGTTCCCGCACAACAATAGACCCCTCCCAACAACAATAGACCCCTCAGAAACAATAGATCCCCAATAGCAATAATAGACCCCCTGCAAAAATAAACCTCCCAACAGCCAGCATCAATAGCAGCATTAGATCCCTCCCTCAACATTAGATCCCTCCCAGCAACAACTGACCACTCAGCACCAATAGATCCCCTGCCAGCAACAATAGACCCCCCTGCAACAATATATCCCCCACAACAATAGAGCCTCGAAAAGCAACACTAAGCCCCCACCAGCAACAATAGATCTCACAACAGCCAGCATCAATAGCAGCATTAGACCCTTCCCTTAACAGTAGATCCCTACCGGCAACTACTGACCACTCAGCACCAATAGATCCCCCCTGCAACAATAGACTCTTCATCAGACCCTAGCACAGGGTGGCTATGTTCCTACATACAGTGTGACCAAAGCAGGGGGACTACATTCCTATATACAGGGGGACCAAGGCAGGGGGGCTACATTCCTACATACAGGGGGACCAAGGCAGGGGGGCTACGTTCCTACATACAGGGGGACCAAGGCAGGGGGGCTACGTTCCTACATACAGGGGGACCAAGGCAGGGGGGCTACATTCCTATATACAGAGGGACCAGGGCAGGGGGGCTACATTCCTACATACAGGGGGACCAAGGCAGGGGGGCTATGTTCCTACATACAGTGTGACCAAAGCGGGGGGCTACATTCCTACATACAGTGTGACCAAGGCAGGGGGGCTACATTCCTACATACAGTGTGACCAAGGCAGGGGGGCTACATTCCTACACACAGTGGGACCAAGGCAGGGGGGCTACATTCCTACATACAGGGGGACCAAGGCAGGGGGGCTACATTCCTACATACAGGGGGACCAAGGCCGGGGGGCTACGTTCCTACATACAGTGTGAGCAAGGCAGGGGGGCTACATTCCTACACACAGTGAGACCAAGGCGGGGGGCTACATTCCTATATACAGAGGGACCAAGGCAGGGGAGCTACATTCCTACATACAGTGGGACCAAGGCGGGGGGGGGGGCTACATTCCTACATACAGTGGGACCAAGGCGGGGGGGCTACATTCCTATATACAGGGGGACCAAGGTGGGGGAGATACATTCCTACATACAGGGGGACCAAGGCGGGGGGGGGGCTACATTCCTATATACAGTGGGACCAAGGCGGGGGAGATACATTCCTATGTACAGTGGGACCAAGGCGGGGGGCTACATTCCTACATACAGTGAGACCAAGGTGGGGGGCTACATTCCTACATACAGGGGGACCAAGGCGGGGGGGCTACATTCCTACATACAGGGGGACCAGGGTGGGGGAGATACATTCCTACATACAGGGGGACCAGGGCGGGGGGAGCTACATTCCTACATACAGTGGGACCAGGGCGGGGGGGCTACATTCCTACATACAGGGGGACCAGGGCGGGGGGGGCTACATTCCTACATACAGGGGGACCAAGGCGGGGGAGATACATTCCTACATACAGGGGGACCAAGGCGGGGGGGCTACATTCCTACATACAGGGGGAGCAAGGCAGGGGGGCTACATTCCTACATACAGGGGGACCAGGGCGGGGGGGCTACATTCCTACATACAGGGGGACCAGGGCAGGGGAGATACATTCCTACATACAGGGGGACCAGGGCGGGGGGGCTACATTCCTACATACAGTGGGACCAAGGCGGGGGGGCTACATTCCTACACACAGGGGGACCAAGGCGGGGGGGCTACATTCCTACACACAGGGGGACCAAGGCAGGGGGGCTACATTCCTACACACAGGGGGACCAAGGCGGGGGGGCTACATTCCTACACACAGGGGGACCAAGGCGGGGGGCTACATTCCTACATACAGGGGGACCAAGGCGGGGGGGCTACATTCCTACACACAGGGGGACCAGGGCAGGGGAGATACATTCCTACATACAGGGGGACCAAGGCAGGGGGGCTACATTCCTACATACAGGGGGACCAAGGCAGAGGGGCTACATTCCTACATACAGGGGGACCAGGGTGGGGAGAACATTGCCTATTACATACTTGAACAGATATTTTTTAAACATTTTGATTCACTTTAAGATACAATCCTAATTGATGATTGTGAACGATCGGTCTCTGCTTCTGCCGTGTAATCTCGTAATCTGAACGATCGGTTTCTGCTTCTGCCGTGTAATCTCGTAATCTGAACGATCGGTTTCTGCTTCTGCCGTGTAATCTCGTAATCTGAACGATCAGTTTCTGCTTCTGCCATGTAATCTCGTAATCTGAACGATCGGTCTCTGCTTCTGCCATGTAATCTCGTAATCTGAACAATCGGTTTCTGCTTCTGCCGTGTAATCTCGTAATCTGAACGATCGGTTTCTGCTTCTGCCGTGTAATCTCGTAATCTGAACGATCGGTTTCTGCTTCTGCCGTGTAATCTCGTAATCTGAACGATCGGTCTCTGCTTCTGCCATGTAATCTCGTAATCTGAACGATTGGTTTCTGATTCTGTCGTGTAATCTCGTAATCTGAACGATCGGTTTCTGCTTCTGCCGTGTAATCTCGTAATCTGAACGATCGAAATAGGATTGCATTCATGAACAAAATATCTCAGTGCTGCCGATTGATGCAACATGATTGATAAAGCCCCGCCCTGATCGATCGGAATGGAGTTTAAATCGATTGGAGGGGAAGCTATGGCTGTTTGACTTCTTGATCGCTCCGCACGTCGATTGGATACAAAGGATTGCAGTGTGTGTGGCCTCCATACGCGATCCGGTTCTCTGCTATGAATGAAGCACTCGGCTACAATCACGGTGGAATCAGAGAGATCCGTCGTTATGAATTTGCCGCGATGTATAATTACCTCTCTATAATATGTCTTTAGTTCGGCGCACAACCGTCATCCTAAATACGATTTCCTGCGACATCGATCTCCTGAACCGCGACGCCGATGATCTATATCCTGTATAATCGCACTCTCGATCACAATGTAAAGCGCTGATGTATCAATGTATCAATTAATGTTTATGGTGTTAACAAGGGAAGCCGGGATCAGCGCTGTGCGGATTGGCTGTCGATATTTTCATGTGTAAATCTCGTATCTGTCAGATCGTCGTCTGTTCATCACTTTGATGATGTATTCAGTAATATTGTAGAATCCCTCATGTACTAATACAAACATTAAAAAGAAAAGAATGCTGAGTTCCCGGGTCTGTATGCCCGCCGTGCCCATTATGAGGGGTTCCCACCATCCCTGTGCTGAGTTCCCGGGTCTGTACACCCGCCGTGCCCGTTATGAGGGGTTCCCACCATCCCTGTGTCGAGTTCCCGGGTCTGTACCCCCGCAGTGCCCGTTATGAGGGGTTCCCACCATTCCTGTGCCGAGTTCCCGGGTCTGTACGCCCGCTGTGCCCCTTGTGAGGGGTTCCCACCATCCCTGTGCCGAGTTCCCGGGTCTGTACGCCCGCTGTGCCCATTATGAGGGGTTCCCACCATCCCTGTGCCGAATTCCCGGGTCTGTACACACGCTGTGCCCATTATGAGGGGTTCCCACCATCCCTGTGCCGAGTTCCTGGGTCTGTACACCCGTTGTGCCCATTATGAGGGGTTCCCACCATCCCTGTGCCGAGTTCCCGGGTCTGTACGCCCGCCGTGCCCATTATAAGGAGTTCCCACCATCCCTGTGCCGAGTTCCCGGGTCTGTACGCCCGCCGTGCCCATTATGAGGGGTTCCCACCATCCCTGTGCCGAGTTCCCGGGTCTGTACACCCGCTGTGCCCATTGGCAGAGGTTCACTGATGGAGCATCCATGACATACGACGTCGGGGCGGACTCTGGTCACCGCGCTCCACCTATAATGGAAACCTCACTTTTAGATGGACTGGCCCTTCCATTTATTTAGAAAAACCAGTTTCGCCTCCAGCGCCGCGCTCTCCAGCGCCGAGACCGTTCAATCGCTCCCAGCATCCTTTTCTATGACGCCGCTGAACAGTGAATGCTCTCCGCCCTGAACTGTGCGCTTTACTTGAAATCGACGCCCCCTGCGTCCAATGCGGAAAGGAATCGGCGTCTCATCTCGGAGCGGCACGAAGAATGACGCCAATATGGGGTGATTCGGACCAGGGGCGGACTGACAACTCATGGGGCCCCTGGCAATACGGGATCATGGGGCCCCTGTGTCCTTGCCTACACTCAAACCACACCCAAAAAAGCCTATGAAAGGTACCAGGGGCATCTCATGGGGCCCCCTACTGACCCCGGGCCCTCGGGCAGTGCCCGAATGGTCAGTCCGCCCCTGATTCAGACACGACGCCGGTCCTGACAACGCTTTCCTCCTTCTTCTTCCTCCAGCAGAACGGAGAGGCCATTTTTCGTCGCCGCCATTAGATGGCACTGTTGCCTATGGCAGCAGCGGCGTCGGCCTTACGTCAGGCGGGAGAAGTTTGCATTGTTTTCTGCTCAGGCCTTGACTCCCACCTTCCATCAGGAGAAGAGAGCCGGCGCAGCGCTTCCAGCGAGAGAACCAAATAAGATCATGACCGGCGCTTTGTAGCGGAGTCTGGTATAGGCGCGGAGACCTAATGGAGAATGGCAGATGGGTGACATCACCAGACGCGCTCGCCGTATAGTCGGCAGACGGCTGCTTCATAGTCGCTGGCAATTAGCCACCTTGGAATAAAGCCGCCGGGGGCGGAGGACAGCGAACCGGCAACTGCTGAGGAATTTTTGTAAAATCCCTAAAGGGAACCGGTCATCGCTGAGCTTACGGCGGCGCCAATGTTGGGTCTCTAACCGAACCGCGAGATCCGCGCAAAAAGAAAAAGTAGTGACCGCCCTTCTCCAGTAGCCCGTGTCTCCCACCTCCCCAGCACTGTAGCCTCCAGCATTCGACACTTCCGGCAGTGTCAGATACCGGCGCCCCCTGCTGCACAACATGGTTTCTTTCTTGGACTGACCATTCGTGCACTCGGGCACAGCCCGAGGGCCCAGGGTCAGTAGGGGGCCCCATGAGATGCCCCTAGTACCTTTCATGGGCTTTTTTGGGTGTGGTTTGAGTTTGGGCAAGGACACAGGGGCCCCATGATCCCCTATTGCCCGGGGGCCCCATGAGATGCCCCTAATACCTTTCATAGGCTTTTTTGGGTGTGGTTTGAGTTTGGGCAAGGACACAGGGGCCCCATGATCCCCTATTGCCCGGGGGCCCCATGAGTTGTCAGTCCGCCCCTTCCTACTGCTGAGTGTCGGGAATCAGCAGCAGAGATGGCCAAATCTCAGGAAAACTGGAACCACGCCATACATACTTAACCCCTTCACGACGGCGCCTCCCGGCCTTTTAAGGGTTCCAGAAGCCAGGAGGTGGGGCAGGGTTTAAGGTCATGTGACCGCCGTGATGCGCCGTCATGGCAGTCACATGATCAGGAAAGGTCCCCATCGAAAGAGGAGATCAGGACCTTTCTGTGAGTACCAGACAGGGAGCACGCTCTCGGACTGACAACTCAGGGGGCCACCAGGCAATAGGGGATCATGCGGCCCTTGTGTCGTCACCTACACTCAAACCACACCCAAAAAAGCCTATGAAAGGTACCAGGGGCATCTCATGGGACCCCCTACTGACCCCGGGCCCTCAGGCAGTGCCCGAGTTCCCCAATGGTCAGTCTGCCCCTGCTCGGCACATGTGTCCTTTTTTAATAGAATGCAAATGGCGGGTTTCACCGGCCGTCTTCTCTCCCTGGGGCCAGTATCTTCAATGTGGGCCCCCGGCTGTGACAGCTTGCAGTGCCCACTGCGCATGCGTGAAAAGCACTGAGCTTTGTGAATGGCCCCGTAGTCTTCTGGGACCTGTCGCGTGTCCCAGAAGACTACGGGGAGGACAACTTCTTCTTCCGATCGTTTCAGCGATCGCAACGGAAGTGGGAGCGGATACCTGTCGAATTCGGGTACCTGCTCCCCCGCCCCCCCGCTCCCCAAATGTACCCAAAGGGGAACGTGGGACAAAGGCTTAAAGCAGAACTTCCCCTTTTGGGTGGAGCTCCACTTTAATCACTTGACCTCCAGAAGGTTTTACCAGGCCGCGTGTTGCTGTTCAGCACTGCGCTACTTTAACTGGCAATTGCTCGGTCATGCAACGCTATACCCAAATAATATTTAGGTTTTTTTTTCCACACAAATAGAGCTTTCTTTTGGTGGTAATTTATCGCCACTGCTGGGATTTTTTAATTTTTTGAGCTTTACAGGAAAAAAAGACAGTAAATTTTGGGAAAAAAACTCAATATTTTTGCTATGAATCATATCCAATAAAAAAAATGTAAAAAAGATCTAATTTATTAAAAAATTTAGGCCGAAATGTATTCTGCTTCATGTCTTTGGTGAAAAAAAAAAAATCCCAACGAGTGAACATTGATTGGTTTGCGCAAAAGTTTGTGTGAAAGTTATAGCGTCTACAAATGGCGATATACATACTGGATTGTCGCCTGGCCTGCAGCTGCCACCCGCCCACAGGAAATGTACAGCGGGGGGGGCAACAAGTGGTTAAAGTCAAATTTATTTCCAGTATATATACTAGTAGTGCTGGCGATCAGTGACTTATAGTAGGACTGTGATAGTGCGGCGGGCAATATGACTCTAACTGACATCCCCAGTGACACTAATGCAGTGATCAGTGCTAGTAATATGTACTGTCACTGTAATGACAGCACTGGGTAGGAAGGGGTTAACAGCATGAATGCGTGCCCAAAAGCCTGGAAACAGGCGACAACGTACGGGTTTGTCGCCTAGCCTGCAGCTGCCACCCGCCCACAGGAAATGTACAGCCGGGGGGCAACAATTGGTTAAAGTAAAAATTCATTTCCAGAAAAATCCATCCAAACACAACCAGGAAACAAAGATAAAAGTGAACAAAATACCTAACTAAACAATCTGAATAAAAGAAAGCCCAAAGCAATATATCGGAAAAAAAAACAAATGTGGAACACAGAGAAGCGGGGAAAAATGGAGGTGCAGGGGGCAGATGGGAAGGGAAAACCAAAACTGGAATCAGGAACAAAGGCAAAATACTGGAGCAAGGTGTAATAGTGGAGGAGGGACTAAATACCCTCCCAGCAGCCAACATCAGGTGCAACGGATTACAGGCGGACCTCGGTTTACGAACGCCTCGGTTAATGTAATTTTCGGTTTACGAATGAAAACCCATTGAAAATAACGCTTCGGTTTACAAATTTTTTTTCGCAATATGAACGGATTAATTGGTTTTCAATGCATTTACAAATTTTTTTGATCATGACCCTGTACAGTATTTATGCCTTTAAAGTGCACTTTATAAAGAGTTTTGAACAGATAAAATACTTTTTTCTGACCTCCGGTACGGATTAATTGGCTTTCAATGCATTCCTATGGGAAAACGCTTTTCGGTTTACAAATTGTTCGCAATACGAAAAGTCACGCAGAACGCATTAAATTCGTAAACCGAGATACGTCTGTAATCAGTTCCACCTGATGTTGGCTGCTGGGAGGGTATTTAGTCCCTCCTCCACTCTGGGAAGCGCAGTGCCACCAGCAGGTGATTCAGGTCCTGACACACAGGGGACAGGCAAAGGAACTCTGGAATGGGGCGGCCTGGCGGGGGGTCACAGGGATCCCACCACCAAGGTCTCAGAACCCTGACACATAAATGGAGAGGCAGGGGTTCCTTATCCTCATTGCATCAGTTGCCTCTGACCTAATAATTGCCTGCACCCACCACCAAGGTCTCAGAACCCTGACACATAAATGGAGAGGCACAGGTTCCTGACTTGGCACCCCATAAATGAAGAGGCACAGGCTGCGTCAGGTGCCTCTGTCCTAGAAATAGGCTCCTCCCACCCCCACCTTATCCCTGCACCTCCAAAGTCTCAGGTCCTTCATTGACCCTGCAGCTAGAGTACTGCCATAGCCTCCAATATATACTGTCTAACCCAGCAATGGGCAAACTACGGCCCGGCGGACCTTTTAATCCGGCCCGCGGAGCTAGGCTCCCGCTAGGCTCCTCTCACAGTCCGCCCTGAAGACCGGTGTAGCATGAAAATCTGTCTCCTATGAGGATCTGTCCCCCTCGACGTATCTGCGCATGTGTTGGAGATCGCCGATCGGCTGCTAATGCCTGAAACTGGCAAATGCGCAGATACGTCGAGGGGGACAGATCCTCATAGGAGACAGATTTTCATGCTACACCGGAACGGCGCGGGAACACGGCGAGAGGAACGCGCGGAGCAAAGGTAAGTGAATTGACACGGGGGACGAATTACTATGGGGGATGAATTACTATATGGGGGATGAATTACTATATGGGGGATGAATTACTATGGGGGATGAATTACTATATGGGGGATGAATTACTATATGGGGGATGAATTACTATATGGGGGATGAATTACTATATGGGGGATGAATTACTATGGGGGATGAATTACTATGGGGGATGAATTACTATATGGGGGATGAATCACTATATGGGGGATTAATTACTATATGGGGGATGAATTACTATATGGGGGATGAATTACTATGGGGGATGAATTACTATATGGGGGATGAATTACTATATGGGGGATGAATTACTATGGGGGATGAATTACTATGGGGGATGAATTACTATATGGGGGATGAATTACTATGGGGGATGAATTACTATGGGGGATGAATTACTATATGGGGGATGAATTACTATATGGGGGATGAATTACTATATGGGGATGAATTACTATATGGGGGATGAATTACTATGGGGGATGAATTACTATGGGGGATGAATTACTATATGGGGGATGAATTACTATATGGGGGATGAATTACTATATGGGGATGAATTACTATATGGGGGATGAATTACTATGGGGGATGAATTACTATGGGGGATGAATTACTATATGGGGGATGAATTACTATGGGGGATGAATTACTATGGGGGATGAATTACTATATGGGGGATGAATTACTATATGGGGATGAATTACTATATGGGGGATGAATTACTATGGGGGATGAATTACTATATGGGGGATGAATTACTATGGGGGATGAATTACTATATGGGGGATTAATTACTATATGGGAGATGAATTACTATATGGGGGATGAATTACTATATGGGGGATGAATTACTATATGGGGGATTAATTACTATGCTTACTATTGGGGAATATTACTATACTTACTATGGATGACACATACACATCATTCATCTTCTCTTGGTCCGGCCCCCGGGTCCAATATATGAACCCATTGCGGCCCTCAAGTCAAAAAGTTTGCCCACCCCTGGTCTAACCCATCGCCAGACACATAAGTGGAGAGGCTCGGGTTCCTGACCCATCTTAGACTTGGCACCCCATTGTGTCAGTCACCTCTGACCTAGGAATTGGCTGCACCCATCCTCGCAACACCACCAATGGCTGGGGTCCTTTATTAACCCTGATGCTGGAGTAGTGCCTTAATTCCAAATAAATAAGACCTAACCCCCTCAGCAGGAACCTTGACACATAAATGGAGAGGCATGGGTTCCTCGTCCCCATTGCATCAGGTGCCTCTGACCTAATAAATGCTTGTACCCACCACCAAGGTCTCAGAACCCTGGCACATAAATGGAGAGGCACAGGTTCCTGACTTGGCACCCCATTGTGTCAGTCACCTCTGACCTAGGAATTGGCTTCATCCATCCCCGCCTTATCCCCACACCACCAATTAGGTCCTTCACTGACCCTGCAGCTAGATTACTGCCAAAGCCTCCAATATATAATGCCTAACCCATCGGCAGGAATCCTGATGCATAAAGGGAGAGGCACGGGTTCCTGAACCATATTAGACCTGTGGATTCAGTTGCCTCTAACCTAGGAACTGGATGCACCCACCCCCCACCTTATCCCTACACCACCAACATCTCAGGTCTTTATTGACCCTCCAGCTATAGTACTGCCTTAGTCTGAAATATATAATGCCTAAACAATCAGCAGGAACCCTGACATAAAAATGGAGAGGCAGAGGTCCCTCACCCATCTTGGACTTGGCACCCCTTTGCGTCAGGTGTCTCTGACTTAGGAATTGGCTGAACCCACCTTGAAGATCTCAGGTCCTTCATTGACCCTGCAGCTGAAGTTGTCTTAGTCTCAAATATTTAATGCCTAATCCATTGGTAGGAATCCTGACACATAAATGGAGAGGCACAGGTTCCTGACCTATCTTACACCTGGCACCCTGTCAAGTCAGTCTCCTCTGGCCTAGGGATAGGCTGCCACTACCAGCACCTTTTCCCTACAAAACCAAAGTCTCAGGTCCTTCATTGACCCTGCAGATGGAGAACCTCCTTAGTCTCATATAATGCCTAACCCATCAGCAGGATTCCTGACGCATAAATTGAGAGGCACGGGTTCCTGACCCATCTTAGACCTGGCACCCTGTTGAGTCAGTCACCTCTGGCCTAGGGATAGGCTGCCCCCACTCTCGCCTTTTCCCTACAAAACCAAAGTCTCCGGTTCTTCGTTGACCCTGCAGCTGGAGAACCTCCTTAGTATCATATAATGCCTAACCCATTGGCAGGAATCCATAAATGGAGAGGCAAAGGTTCCTGACCCATCTTAGACTTGGCACCCTGTCACGTCAGGTGCCTCTAATGTAGAAATTGGATGCACCCACCCCCACCTTTTCCTTACACCAGCAACATCTCAGGTCCTTCACTGACCCTGCAGCTGAAGTACTGCCTTAGTCTCAAATATAAAATGCCTAAAGATGGGTTCATGACCCATCTTACACCTGGCACCCTATTGCGTCAGTCACCTTTGACCTAGGAATTGGCTGCCCCACCCCCCCACCATGTCCCTATATCACCAAAGTCTCAGGTCCTTCATTGACCCGTTAGCTGGAATACGACCATAGGCTCAAATATTTAATGCTTAAGCCATAAGCTGGAACCCTGACACATAAATGGAGAAACATGGGTTCCTGACCCATCTTAGACTTGCCGCCCTGTTGTATCAGGTGCCTCTGACCTAGGAATTGGCTGCCACCACCAAGAAGGTCTCAAGCCTCTTATTAACCCTGCACCTTGACCTAGGAATTGGCTGCCACCACCAAGAAGGTCTCAAGCCTCTTATTAACCCTGCACCTTGACCTAGGAATTGGCTGCCACCACCAAGAAGGTCTCAAGCCTCTTATTAACCCTGCACCTTGACCTAGGAATTGGCTGCCACCACCAAGAAGGTCTCAAGCCTCTTATTAACCCTGCACCTTGACCTAGGAATTGGCTGCCACCACCAAGAAGGTCTCAAGCCTCTTATTAACCCTGCACCTTGACCTAGGAATTGGCTGCCACCACCAAGAAGGTCTCAAGCTTGCTATTGACCCTGCAACTTGACCTAGGAATTGGCTGCCACCACCAAGAAGGTCTCAAGCCTGCTATTGACCCTGCACCTTGACCTAGGTATTGGCTGCCACCACCAAGAAGGTCTCAAGCCTGTCATTGACCCTGCACCTTGACCCAGGAATTGTCTGCACCCATCCCTGCCTTACCCCTACACCACCAACGTGGTGTACATTGACCCTGCAGCTAGAGTACTGCCTTAGCCTCCAACATATATACTGAATAAAAATATTTCAGCCTGAGCGAACATAAAATACAACAATGGCGCCATGAACAGCGAAGGAAGTAGTTTGGTCTCTTTCTTGATATCACAACAGGTACGCGGCGTCAAGCAGAAGAGGACGCTACGCGGGGTTCTACTTTGTGTGGAAGAAAAAGCACTTTATTGAAACTGAAAGATTTGAGAGCAGTGAAGCGAGGCGCCCCGAGGGCAAGGCGCTTGTGCGATCTTCGTAACGGGAGGAAGACTAAGTGACAGATCCGCCGTTCAAGTGCCTGTCTTCAGAGGAAGCGTGCTTTTATTACCGCCATCACAGAACCCAATCCTCGTCTGCCTCTGTTTTGTAGCGGTGAAAGAAAAAAAAAAACATAAAAAAGGTTTCGAGGTGCGAAAGAAATATAGGAGTCTATACAGACGCAGTATACGGGAAAACGTTCGACGTTTATTCACCTCCAGGTCGCTGAAGTTTTGTGGAATCCCAGAAATAGATTTCAAGTGAAACTTCCCCTTTGTTACAATGGTGGCCGTAGATGGGTGGGCGGGGCTCCAGTACCAACCGCCATTTTTACCTGCCATTGACAGCAACGCAATTGACACAAGTAATTCATATGAGACGTCCAGCCGACCTTCACAAGTCTCCATTACTGAACCCTCTATATATATATATATATATATATATATATATATAATAATAATAATAATAATAATAATAATAAAATAATAAAAATAATTAAATAATAATAAAAAAATAATACTAATGAAATAATAATAATAATTATATATATATTTCACAAACAGTATAATTAAAGAGTTGTCACAATACACAGAAGTACATTTTGTTCCGCCTCTTATTAAGAAGCTCTCCTTGAGCTCCAGTCAGTGACTCTGCCTAGGCTGAGATGATGTCATCAGTCAGCTTAAGGCAGGAGGAAGCTTTTCCTCAGTCTCCCCTCCCCCAGTGATCAGACTGTACATTGTAACTTTGTAGAAGGAGGAGGCATTTCCTCAGTCTCCCCTCCCCAGTGATCAGACCGTACATTGTAACTTTGTAGGAGGAGGCATTTACTCAGTCTCCCCTCCCCCAGTGATCAGACTGTACATTGTAACTTTGTAGAAGGAGGAGGAGGCATTTCCTCAGTCTCCCCTTCCCCAGTGATCAGACTGTACATTGTAACTTTGTAGAAGGAGGAGGAGGCATTTCCTCAGTCTCCTCCTCCTGTGATCAGAGTGAGAGGCCGCAGCAGGGGCTGATCTGTGTCAGACATTTTTTCACACAGCCAAGAACTGCACAGGAACCAGGATTACCATGATAGTGTCATTTCTGACCTGACATTTAAGTCCAGAAAGTAGATGGTGACCCTGGATGAAGGCTGAAGAAAGATGGAGTGAACTCTACCCAAGATTTGGTAGCCACCATCATATTCATCCACTGTCAACTTCTTGGATCCAAGGTCAAATCTACCCAAGGCTTGGTGGACACCCTCATGTTCATTCACAGTCAGCTTCCTGGATCCAAGGTCAGTGCTACCCAAGGCTTGGTGGACACCCTCATGTTCATTCACAGTCAGCTTCCTGGATCCAAGGTCAGTGCTATTCAAGACTTGGTGGATACCTTCATGTTCATCCACGGTCAGCTCCTTGGATCCAAGGTCAGTTGTACCCAAGACTTGGTGGACAGCTTCATGTTCATCCACGGTCAGCTCCTTGGATCCAAGGTCAGTTGTACCCAAGACTTGGTGGACACTATCATGTTCATCCATGGTCAAATTCTTGAATCCAAGATCAACTCTACCCAAGACTTGTTGACCACAGTGATGTTCATCTTTGGTCAGCCTCTTGGATCAAAGGTCAACGCTACTCAAGACTTGGTGGACACTGTCATGTTCATCCTTAGTTGGCTTCTTGCATCCAAGGACAACTCTACCCAGGACTTGGTGAGCACCATCATGTAATCCACGGTCAGCTTCTTGGATCTAAAGTCAACTCTGCCCAAAACTTGGTAGACACCATTATGTTCATCCACGGTCAGCTTCTTGGATCCAAGGTCAACGCTACCCAAGACTTGGTAGACACTATTATGTTCATCCACGGTCAGCTTCAAGTCCAGATCACACCGAGGTCTAGGTCACACCCAAGTCCAGATCACACCGAGGTCCAGGTCACACCCAAGTCCAGATCACACCGAGGTCCAGGTCACACCCAGGTCCAGATCACACCCAGTTCCAGGTCAAATTCAGGTCCAGATCACATTCAGTTCCAATTCACACCCAGGCCACACCCAGATCCAGAACACACCTAGGTCCAGATAACACCCAGGTCCACGTCATACCCAGGTCCAGATCACATTCAGGTCCACATCACATTCAGGTCCACATCACATTCAGGTCCACATCACATTCAGGTCCACATCACATTCAGGTCCACATCACATTCAGGTCCACATCACATTCAGTTCCAATTCACACCCAGGTCCAGGTCACACCCTGGACCAGATCACATCGAGGTCCAGGTCATACTCAGATCCAGGTCACACCCAGGTCCAGATCACACCCAGGTCCAGGTCACACAAAGGTCTAGGTCACACCCAAGTCCAGATCACACCGAGGTCCAGGTCACACCCACTTCCAGATCACACCCAGGTCCAGATCACACCCAGGTCCAGATCACACCCAGGACCACATCACATTCAGGTCCACATCACATTCAGTTTCAATTTACACCCAGGTCCAGGTCACACCCAGATCCAGATCACACTCATCTACATCACACCCAGGCCCACGTCACATTCAGGTCTAGATCACACCCAGGTCCAGATCAAAATCAGGTCTAGATCACATTAAGGTCCAGATCACACCCAGGTCCAGACCACATTCAGATCCAGATCACATTTAGGTCCAGATCACAACCAAGTCTAGATCACAACCAAGTCCAGATCACACTCAGGCCCAGTTCACAACAAAGTTGAGATCACATTCAGGTCCAGATCACATTCAGGTCCAGATCACACACAGGTCCAGATCACACACAGGTCCAGGTCACACCCAGGTCCAGATCACAACCAGGCCGAAATCACAACAAAGTACAGATTACATTCAGGTCCTGATTTTTGGCCCCATCAGGTGCTTAGCAGCCCCGGCAGGCCTCGGGAAGTGATTCTAGAACGTTCCAGGCGCATGTTCTGCATCTGAACCGAGGAAGTGTGAGAATGTTAAATAATGGGCTGTAAACATCCCATTGTAGAGGGAAACAAAGCGGGAAATGGGCGGCGGAGGAAGACAAAGTGCGGAGAAATGAGATGGAGAGAACAAGGAGGAGAGGGAATTGAGAGCGGAATCACAGAACAATATGATGAGCGTCGGGGACGAGGCGGGGGATCGGAGAGCGGCGGCGGCGGCGGCAGTGACAGATACGTCCGGGAGACAAGTGCCTCTCTCTTGGTACAGGTAGAAGAAGAAATCATTTTCACGGCACTGTCATTTCCTAACCGACATTCTTCTGTTTCCGAACAAATCTTGCTAATGAGATTTTTGTGCTTTAGTGACGCCGCAAAATACTAAGACCGCGACGAGCGACGTGACGCAATGCCGACTGATAGCGTGAAGGTAAGGTGTTGCTCGTAGCAACCAGACTTCAACCTGATGTTCACCTGCGCTGAAGACAAAAAACGTACGACTTGTTCACACATGAAAATTAATGACACTGGGAGTGTTTGTTCAACGTAGAACAGCCATTCAAGTGACCAGGCCAAAAACGTGCGTTCTCGCGATCACACCGAGGTCCAGATCACACCCAGGTCCAGGTCACACTCAGGTCCAGAACAAACCCAGCTCCACGTCATACTCAGGTTCAGATCATACCCAGGTCCAGGTCACACCCAGGTCCAGGTCACACCCAGGTCCAAGTCACACTCAGGTCCAAGTCACACTCAGGTCCAGAACACACCCAAGTCCAGGTCACACCCAGATCCAGGTCACACCCAGGTCCAAGTCACACTCAGGTCCAAGTCACACTCAGGTCCAAGTCACACTCAGGTCCAAAACACACCCAAGTCCAGGTCACACCCAGATCCAGGTCACACCCAGGTCCAAGTCACATTCAGGTCCAGATCTCATTCAGGTTCAATTCACACCCAGGTCCAGGTCACACTCATTTACATCACACCCAAGTCCAGGTTCACTTCACATTCAGGTCCATGTCGCATTCAAGTCCAGGTCACACCCAGGTCTACAGTACATCACACTCAGGTCCACATCACACACAGGTCCAGGTCACACTCAGGTTCAGGTCACAATCATGTCCAAGTCACACTCAGGTAACACACCCAGGTCCACATCACACCCAGGTCCAGGTCAAACCCAGGACCAGATCACACCCAGGTCCACGTCACATTCAGGTCCACGTCCCAATAAGGTCGAGGTCAAACCCAGGTCCAGATCACACCCAGATCCAGATCACACCCAGGTCCAGATCACACCCAGGTCCACGTCACATTCAGGTCCATGTCACACCCAGGTCCATGTCAGCTTCAGGTCCACGTCCCACCCAGGTCCACGTCACACCCAGGTCCAGATCACACCCAGGTCCACGTCACATTCAGGTCCAGATCTCATTCAGGTCCAATTCACATCCAGGTCCACGTCACACCCAGGTCCAGATCACACCCAGGTCGACGTCACACGCAGGTCCAGATCACACCCAGGTCCACGTCACATTAAGATCCACATCACACCCAGGTCCACGTCACATTCAGGTCCAGATCTCATTCAGGTCCAATTCACAACAAGGTCCACGTCACACCCAGGTCGACGTCACACCCAGGTCCACGTCACATTAAGATCCACATCACACCCAAGTCCACGTCACATTCAGGTCCAGATCTCATTCAGGTCCAATTCACACCCAGGTCCAGATCACACTTATTTACATCACACCCAAGTCCAAATCACACCCAGGTCCACTTCACATTCAGGTCCAGATTACACTCAGGTCCAGATCACACCCAGGTCTACGTCACACCCAGGTCCAGATCACGATGGTTTTGAAAAGGCAAAGCTGTGACACTAACCTCTTTTCAGCCAGTGACAGTGTGCAGTATTATCACTGATCACTGTATTAGTGTCACTGGAGATGTCAGTTAGTGTTCCTCCCAGCAAGGGTCTGTTAGCACCAGATTGCCAGCCGCACTTTCGCTGTCCCACTATAAGTCGCTGATCACTGCCATTAGCAGTATAGCATCTACAGCTGTGTAAATTCCAGTATATATCCCATAGTCTGTAGACGCTACAACTGCCACACAGACCAATCAATACACACATTTATATATATATAAGACATGGAGCAGAATACATTTTGGCCTAAATTTAGGAAGAAATTAGATTTTATTGGCTATGTTTTATAACAAAGTAGAAAATATTTAATTTTTCAATATTTTTGATCTTTTTTTCGTTTATATCTCAAAAAATACAAAACCCAACTGGTGACCAAATACCGCCAAAAAAGAAAGCTCTGTTCATGTGAAAAAAAATCATAGAAATTTTATTTGGGGACAGCATTGCATGATGGTGCAATTACCAGTTAAAGTAGCACAGTGCTGATTAGGAAAAAAAAGAAATGGCTAGGTCATGAAGGGGGTAAAACCTTCTAGGGGGGGTCAGGTGGTTTCCCATGATCGTCAATGCCATCTAGTGGACACGTACTGGATACAAGCGGATACATATTTTTCTAAAAATAACTTAATAAAGCTAATACTGCATTATGGCCAGTAGGTGGCGATGACGGTCACATCCAATCAAAGCTTTATGCAAAACACGTCCAGAATTTGTGGGGGACGGGCGAAAGCTGCTGACATTCCTCCAACTAATGTCTGCGTACAGAGACCCCTTTCTGTCATTCAATTCACCGTGAAAAACCTAAATGGCCGATCTCCGGGGATTTGGATGTACAAGTATACTATACTTCCTACAGCACCGGGGGAAGGGAAAATATATATATAGCTCAATAAAAAAGGTGCATATTATATATATATAAATATATATATATATATATATATATACATATACACACACAAAAATGATATCTATCTATCTATATACATATATATATATATATATATATATATATATATAAATAATAAAAAAAGTATAAAAAACAAATAAAATAATAATTTTATATATATATATATATACATATATATATATATAAATATATATATATAACGAAAAAATTTTTTATACATATATATAAAATCAATAATAAAAATAAATACACACACATACATACATATATATATATATATGTTAATAAAAGAAAAAATATATAATAATTATATATATATATCTCAATAATAAAAAAAAATATTTTATATATATATTTCTCCATCTCAATGATAAAAAAAATAATTTATATATATATATATATATATATATATATATATTAATAAAAGAAGAAAGAAAACCCATATATATATATATATATATATATATATATATAGTATATATCAGTAATAAAAAAATCAATAAATAAAACAAAAATATATACTTTATACAAAATAAATAATATAATATAATATATAATTATTTATCCAACACAGGTGGTGAAGATTGAAGCTTGTTCTACTCCACATTAAAATGGAATTTCTTCGTCAGAGTGCCGTGACCCCCCCCCCCCCCGGTACACTCTGGGATTTCTTGGTCAGAGTGCTGTGAGCCCCCCCAGTACGGTCTGGGATTTCTTGGTCAGAGTGCTGTGAGCCCCCCCAGTACGGTCTGGGATCTCTTGGTCAGAGTGCTGTGAGCCCCCCCCCCCCCCGGTATGGTCTGGGATTTCTTGGTCAGAGTGCTCTGAGCCCCCCCCCCCCCCCCGGTACGGTCTGGGATTTCTTGGTCAGAGGGCTCTGAGAACCCCAACCCCCCCCGGTACGGTCTGGGATTTCTTGGTCAGAGTGCTGTGAGCCCCCCCCAGTATGGTCAGGGATTTCTTGGTCAGAGTGCTGTGAGCCCCCCCGGTATGGTCTGGGATTTCTTGGTCAGAGTGCTCTGAGCCCCCCCCCCGGTACGGTCTGGGATTTCTTGGTCAGAGTGCTCTGAGCACCCCCCGGTACGGTCTGGGATTTCTTGGTCAGAGTGCTCTGAGCCCCCCCGGTATGGTCTGTGATTTCTTGGTCAGAGTGCTCTGAGCCCCCCCCCCCCGGTACGGTCTGGGATTTCTTGGTCAGAGTGCTGTGAGCCCCCCCCCCGGTATGGTCAGGGATTTCTTGGTCAGAGTGCTGTGAGCCCCCCCGGTATGGTCTGGGATTTCTTGGTCAGAGTGCTCTGAGCCCCCCCCGGTATGGTCTGGGATTTCTTGGTCAGAGACCTGTGAGCCCCCCCACCGGTACAGTCTGGGATTCCTTGGTCAGAGTGCTCTGAGCCCCCCCCCCCCCCTCGGTACGGTCTGGGATTTCTTGGTCAGAGTGCTCTGAGTCCCCCCCCCGGTACGGTCTGGGATTTCTTGGTCAGAGTGCTGTGAGCCCCCCCCGGTACGGTCCGGGATTTCTTGATCAGAGTGCTGTGAGCCCCCCCCGGGTGATCTGTATTCCCGGTATTGGAGTCGTTGGACCCGCAGACGGAGGAGTACATACATATGGATCTATTTCTATACATAGTATGGGAGAGGTGAGTCATGGCTCCCGGTGGGGAATGCGTTAGGTACGAAGGTGCGGCGGCGGCAGCAGTGGTGGGAGGAAAGAACATCATCAGCTCCAGAATTAGCAATGATAACACTCAGGTTAAAGGAGACCTCCGCTGATGACTGCAATTCTTGCTCATCCAATCGATTCAACAGCAGCTGACTCCCAGTCAGCCAATAGGAAAGTACTGGAGCCGGAGGCTGGTGGGGAAAAAGTGTATTCACCAGGAAGGGATATTCTCGCTCTACCCTTCCTCCAATGACACAATGCTGGTGTTCTTACTGGCCAATCAGCATCCAGGGCTGGGGGGCTTGGAGAGGGGGATGGTGTATGAGGTAAAACTAGCCTGTCTTCCGTCCCCCAGTGATCAGACTGTACATTGTAACTTTGCAGAAGGAGTAGGAATCAATTCCTCAGTATGAAGCTCTCTACGCACTGTTGTTGGGCTCATCTGAAGGCCACACCAAGTTTGGAGGTCTTTAGCTATTGACTCTGCAGACAGTTGGCGACTTCTGCGCACTGTGCGCTTCAGCATGCGCTGACCCCGCCCTGTCATGTGACGTGGCCTACAACTTGGTGGCTGAGTGGCTGTTGTTCCCAGTGGCTTCCACTTTGTTATAATCCCACTAACAGTTGAGCGTGGAATATTTAGTAGCCAGGAAATGTCACGGATGGACTTATTGCCCAGGTGGCCACCTATCACGGGACCACGCTTGGAGTCACCGAGCTCCTGAGAGCGACCCATTCTTTCACCAATGTTTGTAGAAGCAGTCTGCATGCCTAGGGGATGGATTGTATCCACCTGTGTCCATGGAGGGGATTGGAGCACCTGAATCACATGATATGGAGGGGATTGGAACACCTGAATCACATGATATGGAGGGGATTGGAACACCTGAATCACATGATTGGGAGGGGATTGGAGCACCTGAATCACATGATATGGAGGGGATTGGAACACCTGAATCACATGATTGGAGGGGATTGGAACACCTGAATCACATGATATGGAGGGGATTGGAACACCTGAATCACATGATTGGGAGGGGATTGGAGCACCTGAATCACATGATACCATTCCGCCCATTGACACCAATGATGGGACACTATTCCCCCCACTGACACCAATGTTGGGGTCCAAAATGTCCAGCCAGATGCCAGGTGCCTCCTTTCTCCGCACACAACGCCGTTGGAGCGACGCGCAGGGCATTTACGAAGAGGCAAATATTGAACCTAATCGATGTTTATGGGCGCAAAACACATTTCAATTAATATTATTGCAAACAAAATTAAGTTGAGGGAAAGGACGGCTCCCGGGGGCCCCATCCCGCAATGGCGGCTAATAAAGCGTCAGGAAATCGCAGATCAAACAGAATTGTTGCAGCACAAACTACAGAAAAGTAATTAAAGCTGATGATGGCTGAGCGTTCGCTGACACCGAGCCTCCGCCCGCGTCTGGTGACCTGGATTGTCACAATAAAATATTGCGAGTTCGGCTCCTTCGCTCCCTCCAGTGGTAACCAATCCGAGGAGCTCAGGGTGTCGCCGGACCCAAAGATGGAGAAGAAGTGTGTCGGGTCAGCTACAGACAAAGATGATGAATAACATGGATGGCAGTTTCCAAAGCAGCAAGGAGGCACTACTCCTCCCACTGACACCAATGATAGGGCATTATTCCTCCCACTGACACCAATGATGGGGCACTATTCCTCCCACTGATACCAATGATGGGGCACTATTCCTCCCACTGACACCAATGATGGGGCACTATTCCTCCCACTGACACCAATGATGGGGCACTATTCCTCCCACTGACACCAATGATGGGGCACTATTCCTTCCACTGAGACCAATGATGGGGCACTATTCCTCCCACTGACACCAATGATGGGGCACTACTCCTCCCACTGACACCAATGATAGGGCATTATTCCTCCCACTGAGACCAATGACGGGGCACTATTCCTCCCACTGACACCAATGATAGGGCATTATTCCTCCCACTGACACCAATGACGGGACACTATTCCTCCCACTGACACCAATGATGGGGCACTATTCCTCCCACTGACACCAATGATGGGACACTATTCCTCCCACTGATACCAATGATGGGGCACTATTCCTCCCACTGACACCAATGATGGGGCACTATTCCTCCCACTGACACCAATGATGGGGCACTATTCCTCCCACTGACACCAATGATGGGGCACTATTCCTCCCACTGACACCAATGATGGGGCGCTATTCCTCCCACTGACACCAATGATGGGGCACTATTCCTCCCACTGATACCAATGATGGGGCACTATTCCCCCCACTGACACCAATGATGGGGTATTATTCCTCCCACTGATACCAATGATGGGGCACTATTCCTCCCACTGACACCAATGGTGGGGCACTATTCCTCCCACTGACACCAATGATGGGGCACGGTTACTCCCACTGACACCATTGATGGAGCACAATTTTTCTCAATGACCAACGTTTGGGTGAATTTGAACTGTGTATTATATATTTATTACTATTAATAATTTATTTTTAAAGAGGACTTTTCCTTTAAACATGGAAGTTGCGTTTTTTCGCACAAACCGTTTATTTCTGACGAAGGACTCCCTCCGCAAGGTTGAATAAGGATGTGTTTAGATAGCGGCGTGTTAATGACACCAAGTAAGTTTTCTAATTATATTTTAATTGCGCTCCCGGAAGCTCCGGTGGCTCCGACGTTTTTACTACAACGCATGAAAAATGTTCCCCGTCTCGTCTGCGTGCCACGCCACCGGCAAATCAGAAGGATAATAAACTACCTAAAAAAGTCATAATTCCTCCAGTAAATGTTTAGACGCCTTTAATGTTGTGCCGAATCTGAAAATAATAAATAACGCCGACAGTTGGAGAACGACACCTTCGCTGGGAACCGATTCTCTCCTCTTCCCATTGTACCCGGGGAGTCAAAAATCAAAATCCTAATCTAAAAAGAAAAAAAAAAATACCCTCACCGGCCACTTTATGAGGTCCACCTGTTCAATGGCTCGGTGACACCAATTGCTAATCAGCCAATCACATGGCAGAAACTCAATGCGTTTAGGCATCTAGACGTGGTGGAGATGACTTGCTGAAGTTCAAACCGGGAAGAAAGGGGATTTAAGTGACTGCGCATGGCATGGTTGTTGGTTCTGAATATTTCAAAAACTGCTGATCTCCTGGGATTTTCCCGCACATCCATCTCTAGGGTTTACACAGAATGGTCCAAAAAAGAGAAAATATCCAGTGAGTGGCAGCTGTGTGGAGGAAACTGCCTTGCTAATGTCAGAGGTCAGAGGAGAATGACTGGTTCCAGATTATAAAAAGGCAACAGTAACTCCAATAACCCCTCGTTACACCCAAGGTATGCAGAATCCCATCTCTGAACGCACAACACATCCAACCTTGAAGCAGATGGGCTACAGCAGCAGAAGACCACACCGGGTGCCACTCCTGTCAGCTAAGAACAGGAAATGGAGGCTACAATTCCCACAGGATCACCAACATTGGACGATAGAAGATTGGAAAAACGTTGCCGGGTCTGATGAGTCTGGATTTCAGCTGCGACATTCAGATGGTAGGGTTAGAATTTGGTGTAAACAACATGAAAGCATGGATCCATCCTGCCTTGTATCAATGGTTCAGGCTGGTGGTGGTGGTGTCATGGTGTGGGGGATCCATCCTGCCTTGTATCCATGGTTCAGGCTGGTGGTGGTGTCATGGCGTGGGGGATCCATCCTGCCTTGTATCAATGGTTCAGGCTGGTGGTAGTGGTGTCATGGTGTGGTGGATCCATCCTGCCTTGTATCAATGGTTCAGGCTGGTGGTGTCATAGTGTGGTGGATCCATCCTGCCTTGTATCAATGGCTCAGGGTGGTGGTGGTTGTGGTGTCATGGTGTGGTGGATCCATCCTGCCTTGTATCAATGGCTCAGGCTGGTGGTGGTTGTGGTGGCATGGTGTGGTGGATCCATCCTGCCTTGTATCAATGGTTCAGGCTGGTGGTGTCATGGTATGGGGGCTATTTTCTTGGCACACTTTGGACCCCTTAGTACAAATTGAGCATTGTTTAAACATCACGACCTACCTGAGTATTGTTGCTGACCATGTCCACCCCTCTATGACTCCAGTGTCCCCATCTTCTAATGGCTCCATCCAGCAGGATAATGAGCCTTGTCACAAAGCTCCAATCATCTCCAACTGGTTTCTGGAACATGACAATGAGGTCACTGGACTCCAATGGCCTCCACAGTCACCAGATCTCCATCCAATAGAGCACCTTTGGGATGTGATGGAACGGGAGATTCCCATCATGGATGTGCAGCCAACAAATCTGCAACAACTGCGTGATGCCATCATGTCAATATGGACCAAAATCTCTGAGGAACGTTTCCAACACCTTGTTGGATCTTTGCCACGAAGAATGAAGGCAAAAGGGGGTCCAACCCGGGACTAGCAAGGTGGACCTCAGAAAGTGGCCGGTGGGTGTATGTGCCGGCCTAGAACACTGGGTATATGGGCAGTTCTCTCTCACCAGGAAGGCCTCTGCTGCAGACGAGATGTCACACGGATGTGGCCTCTTCATTCGCAGCCAATGTTTTGTTCATTTTACTTCCCCCAGATGCAGCTTCGGCTCTCTAAAAGCCAATTCATTTTTGTGTCTTTATTCTTTCCCGACATCAAAGAAATACTGATTGCCAGGTGAAGGTTGGCGTGCGTTCACATCAGTCCCCGTCCTCGGGAGTACAAATGAAATAGCAGAGGGCGCAATCTGAGTGTAGTATCTGTACATTTTTTTTTATAAAAACAACAAATAGACAACTCGCATGTAGGCAGTAAAAGCTTGCTTGTCATCAGAGCGAGGCTAAGTGGTGAGGATCTCAGCAGAGTAGGAGGCCAGGTTCCAGTCCAGGGTTAGGGAGTAGGGGGGCTGTCAGCTGGGCATACCTAGCCCTTGACAAAGAGGCTGGGCGGCCTCAAAATGTATTGCTACGTCCTCTAGCAAGGTTTCCGGAAAAGAAGGCATTTCCGGTCCGCTGTGCGCTCCATGGAACCCCCAGTTACTTCCTGGTTCTTGGTCGCCATTGGATTTCACCTAAAACCATTACTATCTGCAAATTTTGCAATGAGATAGTTTCCTTCATGGAGCTGCGGAACCAGATGTCTGACATGCACTGATGTTTCCACCAATCTGTGAGCTGCCAACTGTGTGTGTGTTCACCATCCATTCACATGCTGCACTTGGTCCTACGCCCTTTGGTGTCCTCTTGGCCTTATAGGTATTCCCAACTGACAGCCCTGTACACCTTAACCCTGGACTGGAACCTGGCTACTTGGCTTACTGAGATCCACACCACTGAATCTTTACTCTGTGGCAAGCAAGCTTTTACTAGCTATATGTGAGCTGGGGGAGCTATCTGATTGGATGCTGGCATTCCATGTGACCCTGGTGGCCATATTGGGTCAAGGAGAGTCTATTTAGCAGTCTACTTTCTCCACTGCAGGTGGCGATCAAAGACAGCAGCATTGCAGAGGGAGAGGAAGTCAAGAGGAACATGCTTCTTCTATGGTTTCCTGGGTCACTGGGGTAGCAACTAGGTTGGATGCTGGTGTCCCATGTGACCCTGGTGGCCATATTGGGTCAAGGAGAGTCTACTTAGCAGTCTACTGTCTCCACCGCAGGTGGCAATCAAAGACAGCAGCATTGCAGGGAAGGAGGAAGTCAAGAGGAACATGGTTCTTCTATGGTTTCGTGGATCACTGGGGGAGAAACTAGGTTAGATGCTGGTGACCCTGGTGGCTATCTTGGGTCAGGGAGAGTCTAGCAGTCTACTGTCTCTACTGCAGGTGGCCATCAAAGACAGCAGCATTGCAGAGGGAGAGGAAGTCAAGAGGAACATGGTTCATCTATGGTTTCCTGGGTCACTGGGGGAGCTATCTGATTGAATGCTGGCATTCCATGTGAGCTTGGTAGCCATCTTGGGTCAGGGAGAGTCTATTTAACAGTCTACTTTCTCTACTGCAGGTGGTGATCACAGACAGCAGCATTGCAGAGGGAGAGGAAGTCAAGAGGAATGTGGTTCCTCTATGATTTCCTGAGTCACTGGGGGAGGTATCTGATTGAATGCTGGAATTCCATGTGACCCTGGTGGCCATCTTGGGTCAGGGAGAGTCTATTTAACAGTCTACTTTCTCTACTGCAGGTGGTGATCACAGACAGCAGCATTGCAGAGGGAGAGGAAGTCAAGAGGAACGTGGTTCCTCTATGGTTTTCTGGGTCACTGGGGGAGCAACTAGGTTGGATGCTGGCATTCCAAGTGACCCTGGTGGCCATCTTGGGTCAGGGAGAGTCTACTTAGCAGTCTATTTCTCTACTGCGGGTGGAGATCAAAGACAGCAGCATTGCAGAGAGTGAGGACGTCAAGAAGAACATGGTTCCTCTATGGTTTCCTGGGTCACTGGGGGAGCAATCCGGTTGGATGCTGGTGTCCCATGTGACCCTGGTGGCCATCTTGGATAAGGCAGTCTATTTAGACCCTGGCTGCCAGGTTTGGACACACTTCACGTCTGTCAGGGACAGGGAGAAGTTCCAGACGAGTAGGGAAAGAGCAGGGACACACCACCCTTCCTGGAAGCCTCCCTGTTTGGCTATGGACTGGCCAGGCTGCATTCCGCTCCTCGAGACAAATGCTGTCAATGCACTGGAGACCTATTGTTGTACTCTTTGCTGCAACATTCTGTGATTGCGCCCGGTAAGGTTGTCTCCCTGCCAGATGGTTATGCATTGTTGAACTTTAACTTCTGCTACTGCGAGTGTTTACTGTCGCCACACCACTCTGCACACCCCCCACAGTTTACTACACTCAGATGGCGCCCTCTGCCATTTCATTTGTACTCCTAGAAGTTCCTCTGTCTCCTAGAGGTGCTGCACAGAGTGTTTGCAGACCACCAACAATGCACCTTGGATTTTCTCTTAGGACTTCATGAACTTCCTGCTGAATGCTATCCACACATACATACGTGTGATCCATTCTGCTCACATACAGACAATTGCTGGGACCGACACATCAGTGACAAAGTACAACTTCCGTCACACTGTAGCCTTCCCGCCTGGAAGCATTGAAAGGACAGCGACAGGCAAGACACTCTGACAGCTGGATGTCAGTTCTCTGCCCAACATTCTTCTTCCTCCCGCACCATCTCCGCTCTCCTTTCACAGGAGGCGTTCCTCCTTCCCAGAGCTCCCTTCTGTCTGGATCATACATGGAAACTGTACTGCAAACAAAAGCTTTAGTAAATTTCAAGTTTGTAACCTGACAGAAAGTTAAAATACACCAGGAAGCTAGAGGTACCCAAACACTTCTAGAGGAATGTTCCACCATTGAACCCCAAAACCTGCTCAGTCTAAAAATTTTGGGGACTTCAGCCTTGCCAGGCCATAAGAGCAAGCCACCAGTCCACGATGTGTTTGGGGGTAAACGAAGGCCCGGAGTAAGAAGACCTGAACGAAGGGCCGGCATGACAGGGGTTAAAAGGGGGTTGGGAGAGGCAGACTCCATTTAGCATAAGGGGGAGTGAAAATATCTAGGGAAGGAGTGGGTGGAGCTACGAGGGGTGGTCGTACAGGGTGTGGCAGGGGTTTTTTTCAGTCTGGAGAGTTTTTACAGGGCAAACATCCCTCCCACCCGCCCGTTGTTTTATGGTCTGTCTGGGTGGTGGTTGTGCCATAATGGTGCTGGGGGACGTTTGGCGGGGAGCAAGGTCCTCATTGGTTAAGGTGGGCACAAGAAAAGGCACTTTGTAGGAACCCGTCTGAGGTACGGCTTCCAGTTGTGCTGATGGGGGTATCTGTGGTGGTGTCTCCGAGTCGGCGATGTTGCGGCTGGAGGCCTAGTTAAGCAGGACGCAGGTATTCATTTTTCTTGATGCCTATTGGGACCTTGCAGGAACGTATGTTTATACTGTGTTTCTTGTATTTAAAAAATGTTATTTATTGATGGTTGTAATAAAAGGCCGGTTTTGGGCCATTGACTCCATTTGGTGTCAGTGTGGTTACTTAGGTTAAGGATGGGGGGTAGGTATTGTTTGAGTGGGACTTACAAGCCATCTTTAGTCCCCGGGTCAAGCAACCGACATGTGGACTGCACAATGCTTCACAGTCTTGGGCAGGGAACCTTTCCAGTCCATTTAAAATGACAAAAGTGCTTGAAGAAGACTAAAACCTCAACAGTGGAATGCAGATACCTGGGAAAGTGTCACGTTGCCAAGATAATTCCCATTCCAACCAACAGCAATGCTATGGTAGACATTGGGTGTGAAATTACCCTTTGGGATGAACATGACACTGCAGAAGGAACCATGGCACTAGAAAAGGACCCTCAGCACTGGAGAAAAACCCATGACACTGGAGAAGGACCCATTATACTACTGAAGAAGACACACAGAAGAACCCTAAAAGACTGCAGAAGACCTCATGAACCTAAAGAAAGGCTTATGACACTAAAGAAGGACCCATGACACTAAAGAAGGACTCATGAGGCTGTGGAAGAATCAATGACACTGCAGAAGGACCCATGACATTGAAGAAAGACCCATTACACTACAAAAGAAGACACAGCACTGCAGAAGAAAACCTAAGAGACTGCAGAAGACCCCATGAACCTAGAGAAAGGCTTACAACACTGAAGAAGGACCCATGATACTGAAGAAGGACCCATGACACTGCAGAAGGACTCATGGCACTGATGAAGGATGCAAGACATCAAAGAAGGACCAATGACACTGTAGAAGGACCCATGAAACTGCAGAAGAAGCCATAACACTGCAGAAGAACCCAAGAGACTGCAGAAGACCCCATGAAGCTACAGAAGGACCCATGGCACTGGAGATGGACCCATGGCACTGTAGAAGAACCTACTGAATAACACTGCAGAAGGACCCATGACACTGAGAAAGGACCTTTGGCACTGCAGAAGAAGCAATGACAGTGTAGAAAAACCCATGAGACTGCAGAAGACCCTATGAACTGAGAGAAGGACCCATGGCACTGGAGAAGGACCCATGAGGCTGTAGAAGAATCGGTGACACTGTAGAAGGACCATGACACTGCAGAAGAAGCCAAGAGACTGTAGAAGACCTCATGAACCTACAGAAGGACCCATGGCACTGTAGAAGAACCTACTATATAACACTGCAGAAGGACCCATGACACTGAAAAAGGACCCATGACACTGCAGAAGAAGCAAAGACAGTGTAGAAAAACCCAGGAGACTGCAGACGACCCCATGAACCTAGAGTAGGACCCCATGAACTGAGAGAAGGACCCATGGCACTGGAGAAGGACCCGTGACACTACAGAAGAACATATAACACTGCAGAAGGACCCATGGCACTGCAGAAAAAAACAAGAGACTGCAGAAGAACCCATGACACTGCAGACGAATCCATGACCCTATAGAAGGACCCATGACACTGCAGAAGGACCCACGACACTGCAGAAGAATCCACGACACTGCAGAAGAATCCACGACACTGCAGAAGAACCCACGACACTGCAGAAGAACCCACGACACTGCAGAAGGACCCACAACACTGCAGAAGAATCCACGACACTGCAGAAGAACCCACGACACTGCAGAAGGACCCACAACACTGCAGAAGGACCCACGACACTGCAGAAGAACCCATAACACTGCATAAGAACCCACAACACTGCAGAAGGACCCAGGACACTTCAGAAGAATCCATGACACTGCAGAAGGACCCATGACACTGCAGAAGAATCCATGACACTGCAGAAGGACCCATGACACTGCAGAAGGATCCATGACACTGCAGAAGGATCCATGACACTGCAGAAGGACCCATGACACTGCAGAAGAACCCATAATACTGCAGAAGAACCCATAATACTGCAGAAGAACCCATAATACTGCAGAAGAACCCATAATACTGCAGAAGAACCCATGACACTGCAGAAGAACCCATAACACTGCAGATGAACCCATAACACTGCAGAAGAACCCATAACACTGCAGATGAACCCATAACACTGCAGAAGGACACATGACACTGCAGAAGGATCTATGACACTGCAGAAGGATCCATGACACTGCAGAAGGACTCTGGCCCTAAATCTGTACAGAGATAGAGATCTTCTCTTATGGGGTGGAACAGAGTAAACATTGTGCACTGACATCACTGCCCTGCTGGCTTCACTTCCTGTCTCTATACGCTCCATCAATGTCTGCATGGCATTGGATGGATGAGTTTCCTGATGGTGACAACAGTGGACCACGTCTGCATATTGTGTGTTGAAACAGCCACTTGCAGTTTCCAGTAGAAGCCCATATCACAAAGTGACAACGCAGGAGCATGATTAGTAAACTGGGCCAGAGTGTTGTCACCCATTAACAGGAAGTGCCGGAACAAGGGCCTTTATGGAAGGATCACCAGAGATCATTTTAATAAAAGCTGCAGATTTAAAAATAAAGCTTTTGAAGAGAGCCTAGTGGTTGGGATTGTATCTACTTGGTGAAATAAACGCTGAACACAAATGATCCAATCCTGGGCGGTTTCTGTCTTCCTGGCCGTTGTTTGCATGGGCGGTTTTTATTTCCCGTCTTTCCTCTGTATATGTCAGACCTCCTGTGTATGGCGTCGTTATAAAAGGCAAGTGGCAGTTTATTTTCGGCGACCCTTTAATTATAAGAGCAACATAAAGACTTCAGCGTGGAATAGTGAGATGGGGAACGGTGACGTCGCTCAGTGTGGTGTGTATGGGACCTATTCTGGTCTATGTGCACCATGTCAAGTAGTCAGCCCTGGCCCCTGATGGCGTCCAACCACAGCTGAGGAAACGCGTCTGAGCCGTCCAACACTGAGCCCCATAATAGTGAGACACCACGGCACGTCCCACAGTCCCCACACGTCAGGAGCCACGTTCTGCATGGAAACAAGCACTGCTCCTGGTTATGAGGGGTTCCCACCGTCCCTGTGCCGAGTTCCCGGGTCAGTACACCCTCTGTGGCCATTATGAGGGGTTCCCACCGTCCCTGTGCCGAGTTCCTGGGTCAGTACACCCTCTGTACCCATTATGAGAGGTTCCCACCTTCCCTGTGCTGAGTTCCCGGGTCAGAACACCCTCTGTGCCCATTATGAGAGGTTCCCACCGTCCCTGTGCTGAGTACCTGGGTCAGTACACCCTCTGTGCCCATTATGAGGGGTTCCCACCATCCCTGTGCTGAGTTCCCAGGTCTGTACTTTCTTTCCCGGTCGCAGCTCACGAGCATTTCTTTTTTTTTTCGATTACGTTTGTCGCACATTTTCTCCCATCGTGGATTAGAACGTCGTTCGTTTTTCCAAAAATTTCCACCGTGCCCGATCACTCAAATTCGACGGTCGCTCGAAAAATAGGCCGTTGCGGCGGCCCCACTAATGGTGCGAAATTCGAACTAAAATTCTTAGAAAAGACGTTCGAAAGAAATTCGACCCGCGTGTGGCCGGCTTAAGTGGGCAGCAGCAGGTTGCTGCATCGGACCTGAAGGAAGGACGCCATTTTATTAGCAACGCCATCAATAATTCAGCCTCCCGTCCGGCGTTCGACGCAATTTTGACAAACATCGGAAGCCAAAAGGTAAAACTCTGCTTCATTTTTAGAAGCCCACCCCCTCCTGGGGGATGGAGCGCGAGGTCTCTGGGACAGTCCATTGAGCCGCCGCTCACCGCCCTCTCTCATTTTATATTTATACTCTCCGTTATTAATTTATAACTGGCGTCCCGCGACGATTCCTCGCCAGGCTAAGCCGTGCCAGTGTTCAGATCCTGATGCGATCCTGCTCACGCGGGGGGGGGGGGGGTGGGGTGGCGGGGGGCTTTCGTCTAATCAATATTCATTCCCAGCCCTAACGCCGGCGGAATCCCTTTAATATATTTATTTAAGGGCGGTGTCCTCGGAGAGGAGAGACGGGCGGAGGACTACGTCTTCATCTTACGGCGCAACTTACAGCCCGCGCTCTCCAATAATTACAGGGTACGGCTCCTTCCTGTATAAATATAGATCCCAAGGACGGAACGCGCAGAGGGCGGGGCATCAAAGGGGCAATTCATTTTTTTCAAATATATATTTTTTAAATATATCCTTCAGATTTATTTTTAACATATAAAAAGTAATTTTAACACATTTTTACGTATATTTGTAAATGTATGCCAAAAATGTAGATTTGGATTTTGAAAAGACGTTCAGTATATTTGAAATGCATTTTTAAAAAATATTTTTCATATATTTTGTAATAAAAACGCATTTCAACATGCAGTATATATATATATATTTTTTTTTAATTGAAATATATTTTTAAATATATTGAATATGGCCAAAATTGTAGGATTTCAAATACCGTATTTTTCGCTCCATAAGACGCACCTAGGTTTTAGAGGCAGAAAACAGGAAAAAAAAAATTCTGAACTAATGGACTGCAGACACAGTACAGGAGATGACCAGAGACTGCGGACATAGTACAGGAGATGACCAGAGACTGCGGACACAGTACAGGAGATGACCAGAGACTGCGGACACAGTACAGGAGATGACCAGAGACTGCGGACACAGTACAGGAGATGACCAGAGACTGCGGACACAGTACAGGAGATGACCAGAGACTGTGGACACAGTACAGGAGATGACCAGAGACTGCGGACACAGTACAGGAGATGACCAGAGACTGCGGACACAGTACAGGAGATGACCAGAGACTGCGGACACAGTACAGGAGACGACCGGAGACTGCAGACATAGTACAGGAGATGACCAGAGACTGCGGACACAGTACAGGAGATGACCAGAGACTGCGGACACAGTACAGGAGATGACCGGAGACTGCAGACATAGTACAGGAGATGACCAGAGACTGCAGACACAGTACAGGAGATGACCAGAGACTGCGGACACAGTACAGGAGATGACCAGAGACTGCGGACACAGTACAGGAGATGACCGGAGACTGCGGACACAGTACAGGAGATGACCGGAGACTGCGGACATAGTACAGGAGATGACCAGAGACTGCGGACACAGTACAGGAGATGACCAGAGACTGCGGACACAGTACAGGAGATGGTCAGAGACTGCGGACATAGTACAGGAGATGACCAGAGACTGCGGACACAGTACAGGAGATGACCAGAGACTGCAGACATAGTACAGGGGATGACCGGAGACTGCGGACACAGTACAGGAGATGACCAGAGACTGCGGACATAGTACAGGAGATGACCAGAGACTGCGGACATAGTACAGGAGATGACCAGAGACTGCGGACACAGTACAGGAGATGACCAGAGACTGCGGACACAGTACAGGAGATGACCAGAGACTGCGGACAGTACAGGAGATGACCAGAGACTGCGGACACAGTACAGGAGATGACCAGAGACTGCGGACATAGTACAGAAGATGACCGGAGACTGCGGACACAGTACAGGAGATGACCAGAGACTGCGGACACAGTACAGGAGATGACCAGAGACTGCGGACACAGTACAGGAGATGACCAGAGACTGCGGACATAGTACAGGAGATGACCAGAGACTGCAGACATAGTACAGGAGATGACCAGAGACTGCGGACACAGTACAGGAGATGACCAGAGACTGCGGACAGTACAGGAGATGACCAGAGACTGCGGACACAGTACAGGAGATGACCAGAGACTGCGGACATAGTACAGAAGATGACCGGAGACTGCGGACACAGTACAGGAGATGACCAGAGACTGCGGACACAGTACAGGAGATGACCAGAGACTGCGGACACAGTACAGGAGATGACCAGAGACTGCGGACATAGTACAGGAGATGACCAGAGACTGCAGACATAGTACAGGAGATGACCAGAGACTGCGGACACAGTACAGGAGATGACCAGAGACTGCGGACAGCACAGGGATGACCAGAGACTGTGGACAGTACAGGGGATGACTGCTGACCTTTGGGGAGGGGGGGGGGGAGCGGGTACCTGAATTTGACAGATACCCGCTCCCACTTCCGCGAAGTTGTTCTTTCATCTTACCTGTTCCTCGATCCAGCCGCGCGCTGTCTTCCCGGCTTCTGTAATGGCGCATGACAGCCGGGTGCCCAGTGCGCATGAGCGAGAAGCACTTGCGCTTTGTGATTGGTCCGGCGGCTCCTGGGATCTGTCATGTGTCCCAGGTGCCGCCTTACCATTCACAAAAAGCACCGCTTCCTGCGCATGCGCACTTGGCACCCGGCTGTCATGCCCACACTACAGAAGCCGGGAAGACCGCGCCGCTGGATAGAGGAACGGGTAAGATGAAAGAACAACTCCACGGAAGTGGGAGCGGGTATCTGTCAAATTCAGGTACCCGCTCCCCCCCCCTCCCCAAAGGTCAGCAGTCATCTCTATAAGGTCCCGCTGTAGAGCTGAGCGGCCGGCCCGGTATTCTGACACGGCGGCAGTGGAAATACCGGACCGGCCGCTCCATATTCGCTCCATAAGACGCACTGACATTTTCCCCCCTTTTTTGGGGGGAAAAAAGTGCGTCTTATGGTGCGAAAAAATACGGTATATGGCAATACACCGCGTTCCAAATTATTATGCAAATTTTATTTAAGTGTCACAAAGATGAAATCTTTAGTTTTTCAGTGTAACTCATGGATGGCATTGTGTGTCAGGGCTCTTTTGATCACTGAAAACAATCTGGGGCACCTGTGATCATTAGATTGGCCGGTGAGCCCAATTGAAGGAAAAAACTACGAAAGGACGGCGTTCCACATTATTAAGCAGAGCGCCATTTTCAAGCAATATGGGGAAGAAAAAGGATCTCTCTGCTGCCGAAAAGAGTGAAATAGTTCGATGCCTTGGACGAGGGATGGAAACATTCGATATTTCAGGAAAACGTAAGCGTGATCATCGCACTATGAAGAGATTTGTGGCTGATTCAGAGCACAGACGGGTTGGTGCAGATAAAGGCACATTGAGGAAGATTTCTGCCAGATCCAGGCATCGGATCCAGAGAGCAGCTGCTAAAAATCCCATTACATAGCAGCAAACAGATATTTGAAGCTGCTGGTGCCTCTGGAGTCCCACGGACATCAAGGTGTAGAGTCCTCCAGAGTCCTGCAACTGTGCATAAACCTTCTAATTCGGCCACCACTAACCAATGCTCACAAGCAGAAACGGCTGCATTGGGCAGAAAAATACATGAAGACTCATTTTCAAACAGTCCTGTTCACTGATGAGTGCCGTGCAACCCTGGATGGTCCAGATGGATGGAGTAGTGGATGGTTGGTGGGACGGCCACCCTGTTCCAACAAGACAGCGATGTCAGCAAGGCGGTGGTGAGTCATGTTTTGGGTCGGAATCATGGGAACAGAGCAGGTCGGCCCCTTTAGGGGCCCCGAAGGTGTAAAGATGACCTCTGCAAAGTATGTGGAGTTTATGATGGACCACTTTCTTCCCTGGTACAGAAGGAAGAACTATGCTTTCCGTAATAAAATCATCTTCATGCATGACAATGCACCATCTCATGCTGCAAAGAATACCTCCGCATCAATGGCTGCTATGAGGATAAAAGGAGAGAAAGTCATGGTGTGGCCTCCATCCTCCCCTGACCTCAATCCTATGGAGAACCTTTGGAGCATCCTCAAGCAAAAGATCTATGAGGGTGGGAGGCAGTTTACATCCAAACAGCAGCTCTGGGAGGCGATTCTGACATCTTGCAACAAATTCAAGCAGAAACTGTCCGAAAGCTCCCAAGTTCAATGGATGCCAGACTTGTGATCTGCTATCAGATAAGGGCTCCTATGTTACAATGTAACGTGACCGCTTCAAATGTTTACAAAGTTACAATGTTGGCAAAAGTTGGATTGAAATAGCTTTTGATTTCAGTAAATTTGCTGCAAACACAACAAATGACAATTTTCAGTTCTTTACAACCTAGAAAGTGTTTGGAAACTTCCTGTGCGGAATAATCCGGAACACAAATCCTGTTATCATTAGGAGGTTTGTGCAATAAAATGTGAATTGTTCTCTTAACCACATGCCGCCCAGCCACTGTAGAAATACCTGTGTTTTTAAAACAGGCAGGGGGCGCGCCGCCGCCCTACCTGTCCCGCCAATCACGGCCGCGGATGTCAGTCACCGGGTCACAGCTGGTCGTTACCGGCTATGTCCCGGCGATTAGCAGCAATCGCTGACAAAGAGCAGGGCTGCAGTAGCTGTGCTTTCTGTCAGTTCCCTGACAGCTCCTGACACATATCTGTCCTGATCAGCGGTGTTCCCTGCAGTACACACCCCCGCCCCCCTCTGCCCCGCCCCCTAGTAAAACACTCCCCTCACACAGTTAACCCTTTCACTGAATAATAAAGTTAACCCCTTCCTCCCCAGTGCCATTAGTACAGTGTCAGGGTTTTTTTTTTTGCACTGATCACTGTATTGGTGTCACTGGGGATGTCAGTGACCCCAAGTCAGTCCCCCCCCCCCCCCAGTGTCAGAATGCCCGCCACAGTCCCGCCATAAGTCGTTGATCGCTGCCATTATTAGTATAAAAAACTTTTTTAAATCCCAGTATCTTTCCCGCCATTTGTAAACGCTATAACTTTCACGTAAACCAATTAATTTACACGTATTGGGTTTTGTAGCAAAGACATGTCGCAGAATGCATTTTGGCAGAAATTTATGACTAAATTTGATTTTTAAATGTTTTTTTACTGGACATGTTTTATAGCAAAAAGTCCAAAATTTTGTTTTTTCCTCAAAATTGTCAACTTTTTTTTTTATAGCGCAAAAAATAAAAAACACACAGGCGATCAAATACCACCGAAAGAAAGCTCTATTTGTGGGAAAAAAAGGACGTAAATTTCATTTATGTACCGTATTGCATGACCGCGCAATTGTCCGTTAAACTAGCACAGCGCTGTATAGCAAAAAAATGGCGTAAATCGCGGTATCTATACCATAGTTTTGTAGACGCTATAACTTCACACAAAGCAATCAATATACACTTATTGGGATTTTTTTCACCAAAAACATGGAGCAGAATACATTTTGGGCTAAATTTATAACTAACTTTGAGTTTACTATATATTTTTTATAGCTGAAAGTAAAAAATATCATTTTTCTTGGTCTTTTTTTGTTTATAGCGTGAAAAATAAAAAGCGCACAGGTGATCAAATACCACCGAAAGAAAGCTATATTTGTGTGAAAAAAAGGACGTAAATTTCGTTTGGGTGCAGCATTGCATGACCGCGCAATTATCAGTTGAATTAGTGCAGCGCCGAGTAGCAAAAAGAGGCGTGGTCATTAAGGGGGGTAAATCCTCAGGAGGGGGAGGGGTTAATAGTTGTAGAATTCTGCCGACTGATATTTACATCAATTATTGAGGGAAATGAGAAAATATCAGAATAATTTGAAACGCGGTGTATTTGGGAAGAATATTTTTAAAATATATTTTTCTTCCATGTGGGTGTCGGCACACTTAATAGGGGGCG
>NW_028320865.1:47500-95506 GCF_062004578.1 Staurois parvus | reverse complement strand
CCCATGAGGCCTTGCAAGACTCTGACAGCCACAGGCATGACTCCCAGAGGCAGAGGCATGATGGGACGTGTGGTATTTCAACAGCTGGAGGACCCCTGCTCTAGACACATAAGGAGCAACTCCATATTACTGGTCATGGCTTTAGAATGGAAAGTCCAACAAGCTCATGCAGGTGTGACCAGGGGCGTATTGTTCAGTGAGGCAAACAAGACATTTTTTCCCCTGGCAGCAGAAGTGACACAGTGGCAGCCGGTGACTGAGGAGCAGTGGAGGTAGAGGAACAGCAGGAGCTGGGATCCATGAGAGGCAGCTGGATGGTGTCAGACTCTCCTTCCCAGTCCTCATCATTGCCAGGTGGATGTCATTCTGCGAGCTGTGCCGGTGAGAGCTGGAACGGAGAATGATGGAATGATGGTGTAGAGCAGATGAGTCAGCTGCAACATGCTGGGGGATGCTGGAGGGTGTCCGATTGTCATTCCTGGCTCTATCTCCCTCTCTCTCATTATGGGGGGGAGAAGGACAATTTTTGTGTTGCCTAGGGCAGCACAAAAACAAAAATACCACTGAGTGTGACATCAGGTGTCCATGAACCTCTGGCCATAAGGCAGTCTTTATCAACCATTTTATCCCAGGGGAACACCTAAAATAAATTTTCAGGTTTCACGGAACCCATGCTACAACCAATTCATCTGGGGTCTTTGGGGGGGGGGGGAACCCCTTCTATTGGTGGTCACCAGTGGTGGCCAGAACGCCACCTTTACAGACAGCTAAAACGATAACTGGTGGTTTTGTCAAGTGGTGTTGACGACTTTGGGTTGAATTTGATCTTTGGGGGGGGGGGGGGGAACCCTTCTGTTGGTGGTCACCAGTGGTAGCCAGAATGCCACCCATACATACAACTAAAAAGATAACTGGTGTCATGCTGCTGGTTTTGCCAAGTGGTGTTGACCACTTTGGGTTGAAATTGTTTGCCAATCACCATCCAGGTCTCACAAATGGACACAAATCTCAACAGGCGCTCTTAAAGTTTGTCGAAAAACGAAGTCTGTTCTAGGGGCAACTCCATGTCAATGACCACTGAGGGGAGGGGGAAGGGTCAACTCTATATTTATGGCCATGTGGCAAGGGATGCAACTCCACACTAATGGCCATGAGGAGGAAACTCAACTCCATATTTATGAACATAGGGCACCAATGACGATGGTTTTGGAATAGGATGCCCAACAAGCTCACATAGTTGTGAGGGTCACAAACCTTTGGCCATGTAGCGTACATACATCCAACTAACCGAAGAGACAGGCTTGGGTTGGCTTGCACTGATATTTGAGGTACAGCACTGCGCGGTCACTGTACTGCACTTTCTCGTTATTTGGGGGGAGAAGGCCAATTTTTGTGTTGCCTAGGGCAGCACAAAAACACCACTGAGTGTGACATCAGGTGTCCACGAATCTCTGGCCATATAGCAGTGTTTATCAACCTTTTTATGCCAGGGGAACACCTAAAATGATTTTCAGGTTTCAAGGAACCCAGGCTACAACCAATTCATCTGGGGTCTTTGGGGGGGAAACAAACCCCTTCCATTGGTGGTCACCAGTGGTGGCCAGAATGCCACCCATACAGACAACTAACATGATAACTGGTGTCATGCTGCTGGTTTTGCCAAGTGGTATTGACCACCTTGGGTTGAATTTGTTTGCCAATCACCATCCAGGTCTCAAAAACGGACACAAATTCCAACAGACGCTCTTAAAGTTTGTCGAAAAACAAAGTCTGTTCTAGGGGCAACTCCATGTCAATGACCACTGAGGGGAGGGGGAAGGGTCAACTCTATATTTATGGCCATGGGGCAAGGGATGCAACTCCACACTAATGGCCATGAGGAGGAAACGCAACTCCATATTTATGAACATAGGGCACCAATGACGATGGTTTTGGAATAGGATGCCCAACAAGCTCACATAGTTGTGAGGGTCACAAACCTTTGGCCATGTAGCGTACATACATCCAGCTAACCGAAGAGACAGGCTTGGGTTGGCTTGCACTGATATTTGAGGTGCGGCACTGCGCGGTCACTGTACTGCACTGCTTTACCATCAAGTAAATGAGTGAATATTGCTGCCCCTCCCCCACACATATAATTACAAACTATACATAGAAGTAATCTCATGCTTGTAGGAATATTTATAGTACGCTGCTGCCTTTCCCGCACAGGCACATAGAGCGGGATTCCATCTAAGTTATCTCACTTACCCCACACAATGATATCGGCGGAGGCTTCATCGGCTCCACGGGAATTGGTGGCGGTGCAGGTGTAGGTGCCGATGTCGGAAATGTGAGCTGGGCTGATGAGAAGGCTTCCTGATTCCAACATGGTGAACCGCGGCAGCTGAACCGACCCGCTGGCCAAGATCCTCTCACCTGCGGGGCCAGGACAGAAAGCAATACAAATTTAACACGTTGAAACATTTGATCTCCCATTCCTCCAGAACTGGCCGAGGGGCATTGAGGGTCTCCTGAAACTCTTTTCATTAGTGGTGTAAAAAAAAGGGGCCGCCTTATCTAGAGCGGGGGAGGGGGGTCTCCAAACTTTATAAACAAAGGGTCAGATTACGGTCCTTCAGACCTTAGGGGTGCCGGACTGTGGTCAGTGAGAGTAGAAAATTCCCTGGGAGTAGGAGTGCCCCAGCATTGGTGTCAGTGGGAGGAATAGTGCCCCATCACTGGTGTCAGTGGGAGCAATAGTGATCCATCATTGGTGTCAGTGGGAGGAATAGTGCCCCATCATTGGTGTCAGTGGGAGGAATAGTGCCCCATCATTGGTATCAGTGGGATGAATAGTGCCCCAGCATTGGTGTCAGTGGGAGCAATAGTGATCCATCATTGGTGTCAGTGGGAGGAATAGTGCCCCATCATTGGTGTCAGTGGGAGGAATAGTGCCCCATCATTGGTGTCAGTGGGAGGAATAGTGCCCCATCATTGGTGTCAGTGGGAGGAATAGTGCCCCATCATTGGTGTCAGTGGGAGGAATAGTGCCCCATCATTAGTATCAGTGGGAGGAATAGTGCCCCATCATTGGTATTAGTGGGAGGAATAGAGCCCCATCATTGGTGTCAGTGGGAGGAATAGTGCCCCATCATTGGTATCAGTGGGAGGAATAGTGCCCAATCATTGGTGTCAGTGGGAGGAATAGTGCCCCGTCATTGGTGTCAGTGGGAGGAATAGTGCCCCGTCATTGGTGTCAGTGGGAGGAATAGCGTCCCGTCATTAGTGTCAGTGGGAGGAATAGTGCCCCGTCATTGGTGTCAGTGGGGGGAATAGTGCCCCATCATTGGTCTCTGTGTGAGGAATAGTGCCCCATCATTGGTGTCAGTGGGAGGAATAGTGTCCCATCATTGGTGTCAGTGGGAGGAATAGTGCCCCATCATTGGTATCAGTGGCAAAAATAGTGCCCCATCATTGGTGTCAGTGGGAGGAATAGTGCCCCATCATTGGTATCAGTGGAAGGAATAGTGCGCCATCATTGGTGTCAGTGGGAGGAATAGTGCCCCATCATTGGTGTCAGTGGGAGGAATAGTGCCCCATCATTGGTGTCAGTGGGAGGAATAGTGCCCCATCATTGGTGTCAGCGGGAGGAATAGTGCCCCATCATTGGTGTCAGTGGGAGGAATAGTGTCCCATCACTGGTGTCAGTGGGAGGAATAGTGCCCCATCATTGGTGTCAGTGGGAGGAATAGTGCCCCATCATTGGTGTCAGTGGGAGGAATAGTGCCCCATCATTGGTGTCAGTGGGAGGAATAGTGCCCCATCATTGGTATCAGTGGGAGGAATAGTGCCCCATCATTGGTGTCAGTGGGAGGAATAGTGCCCCATCATTGGTGTCAGTGGGAGGAATAGTGCCCCATCATTGGTGTCAGTGGGAGGAATAGTGCCCCATAATTATAAATTTAATGTATTTATTTTTTATTATTGTTAACATAATTCAGGTTTTGTTTGTTTCTATACAGGAGAAAAATAACAAAACAGGCAAACTAAATAGATTCCTGTGAATGAATAAACTACAAGTACTGCCTGACATGTCCTCCGGCTTTCACACAGAAATCCCATACAGGAGGTACGCCCTGAAAGCTGGAGGACATCTATTGATCGCGGGTGCCTTTCAGGCTCCTGCAGGAAAAAATAATAAATGCACTTCTTTTTTCAGCCAAAGTCCGTGCATTTATTATTGTATTCTGTGAAGGTGAATTTAGCCTTTAGTACAGCTTTAAAGTAAAAATGAAGTAGATACGGCTCTGTCTATCGTACAATATGTGCACCAGCTGCACTGATTCCTCAGTGATACGTAGAAGAATATTGACTGAGAAATGGCCATCGGTATTCTATATTGACATAAATGTATAAATGGATGGATATCGTATAATGTATAATATTTACAGTATATTAAAGAATAAATAAATAAATATATATATACACACACACATATACAGATATATATATATATATTTATTTATTTATTATATATATATATATTTATTATATATATATATATTATATATTTATTATTATATTTATATTAATTTATATTTTTTTAAAGCTTTTTTTTATTAAATACATTTATCATTCCTTTGTCCAATAGCCCCCCAACCCTATGCCTTGCTCTAACCCCCAAAATATAAAAACACTATATATATATATATATACACACACAAGTCACAAATATCCTCAGTACTCCACAACTAAATTAAATATATTTATAATTTGTACAGTATATGAATTATAAATGTATATTAAATAATTATTGGATTTAATGTTAATTTATATTTTTTTTTTTAGGAACGCAATGTATATTTGCTTCAATAACAAGCCCCCTAACTCCAACCATGACTCCTAAAAAATAAAAACTATATATATATATATATATTTATACAGTATTTATGAAGCGCCAATAGTTCGCTCAGCGCTGTACATTACAAAGGGGGACAGAACATGTGACAGAACAATACCAATACAATACAAAACATGAGGGGATTGAGGGCCCTGCTCCTTGGAGCTTACAATCTAGGAGGGAGGGGATGGTGGCACAGGAGGAGATAGCTGTGGGGGATGGAGTGGTAGGAGGAGTGGAGGAGGTCGGCAAGTTAGCAGGGGGTGGGGCAGGCTTCCCTGAAGAGATGGGTTTTCAGGTTGCGCCTAAAGGAGAGGAGAGTAGGTGATAATCTGATGGGTTGGGGCAGGGAGTTCCAGAGGATGGGTGACACCCTGGAGAAGTCCTGGAGGCGGGCATGGGAGGAGGAGACCAGGGAACTAGAGAGAAGGAGGTCTTGTGAGGAGCAGAGTGTGCGTGTTGGGCGGTACATTTATTACAGGTACTTATATACCACTGTCAATTTATGCAGTGCTTTACATATATATTGTACATTCACATCAGTCCCCGCCCCCGAGGAGCGTACAATCTAAGGTTCCTTAACTCACATTCATACATACATATACTAGGGCCAATTTAGACAGGAGCCAATTAGCCTACCAGCATGTCTTTGGAGTGTGGGAGGAAGCTGGGGTGCCCGGTGGAGACCTAGGCTGGCACAGGGAGAACATGCAAACTCCAGGCAGGTGGTGCCGTGGTTGGGATTCGAACCAACGACCCGAGTACTGCCAGGTGGAAGTGCTAACCACTTAGCCGCTGTGCTGCCCCATATATACACACTGTATATATATTTATACACTAACCACTAAATGTCCTCAATACACCCCAACCAAATTAAAAAATGACATGAGTAATTTAGCAATTTACAGTCAGGTCCATAAATATTGGGACATGGACACAATTCTAACATTTTTGGCTCTATACATCACCACAATGGATTTGAAATGAAACGAACAAGATGTGCTGTAACTGCAGACTGTCAGCTTTAATTTGAGGGTATTTACATCCAAATCAGGTGAGCGGTGTAGGAATTACAACAGTTTGCATATGTGCCTCCCACTTATTAAGGGACCAAAAGTAATGGGACAGAATAATAATCATAAATCAAACTTTCACTTTTTAATACTTGGTTGCAAATCCTTTGCAGTCAATTACAGCCTGAAGTGTGGAACGCATAGACATCAGCAGACGCTGGGTGTCATCCCTGGTGATGCTCTGCCAGGCCTTTACTACAACTGTCTTCAGTTCCTGCTTGTTCTTGGGGCATTTTCCCTTCAGTTTTGTCTTCAGCAAGTGAAATGCTCAATCGGATTCAGGTCAGGTGATGGACTTGGCCATTGCAGAACATTCCACTTCTTTGGTTGCTTTTGCAGTCTGCTTTGGGTCATTGTCCATCTGCACTGTGAAGCGTCCAATGAGTTGTGAAGCATTTGGCTGAATACACTGTTCAACAAATTTTTATTTTTTGCCAGTTTTGGAAACAAAAGGATCCATTTCTTAATGAATTTCACATTCTGAGTTCAAATATAACAATGAAATGTGTCAATTGGCTCTAGTTTTTCTGTAAACGGAAAGTTTTCTACTATAGGCGTAATGACTACATAATGCACAATAATTATATGGATAGATGTCTTTCCACAAATATAAAGCAAGTGATATTGATACATAACAAAGCCTAAATGGCAGAATATATTGCATAGGATTACCAAGAACAATTATAGCCATAAGCTAAGTTGAATCATTTTAATACTTAGGATTCTCACTAGTTTTGTCTTCAGTTTGTGTCGGTTTTGCTTCTCTTGGCTTTTCTCTTGTATTCGAGGAAAGGGCTATCTCTTACAACTGCACGTGACTACACGCTTCAGGTTCTTCCTCACTTGACTCAACCACGAAGGATTCTGGTGCTTTAGGAATTGGTAGCCCCTCTCCATGAGGAACTGGACGTATTGCCGATGGAATATTTGGATAGTGCACAGATAACTTTTTCTTCTTATTTAGCCCTTTTGTTGGAGGCACCATACAAAAGTAACAATTACTAACATGATCTGTTGGCTCTCTCCAAATCATTGGCACAGCGAAAGGCATAGATGCCTTTTTTCCATTCAACCATTGCTCCAGTGCCGTCCCACAAGAATTGCAGCATATATGTGGTGCCCAGCTCTTGTCCTGGTCTCCTATCTTGCAGCCAAAATACAAGTTGTAGGCTTTCTTAATCATTCCTGTTATTCTCCTTTTTTGTGAGATAAAAGTTATTTCACCGCAGATATAGCAGAAATTATCTGCTTTATTCACACAAGTTCGAGGCATTACTGAGTAGCCTATATAAGCAGAAAACAAAATGTAAAGACGAACTCCAATCAGCTACAGATACTGCAGCTTTTATGCCGTGAAGTGATGCAATTAAAGGCTAATATTGCATCATCTCAGTATACATGACATTTTCTATTGGTCACCAGTATCAATTGCGCAATATGCAGCTGAAGTTGCATCATAATTTTGAATGGCTTACGTCATTAGATGGGTGAATATATCATGGAAACTAGAGCCAATCAACATTTTTTAGGGTCATTTTTGTTTTCAGCACCCCAAAATTATGTAAGATTAGCTAATTTTATGCCCAAAACTTTTTACCTGTTGAACAGCGATATGAGCCGATAATATTCCCGAAACACTTCACAATTCATCCGGCTGCTTCTGTCAGCAGTCACATCATCAATAAATACAAGAGAAGCAGTTCCATTGGCAGCCATACATGCCCACGCCATGACACTACCACCACCATGATCACTGATGAGGTGGTATGCTGAGGACCATGAGCAGTTCCTTCTCCATACTCTTCTCTTCCCATCACTCTGGTACAAGTTGATGTCGGTCTCATCTGTCCATAGGATGTTGTTCCAGAACTGTGAAGGCTTTTTTACATGTCGTTTGGCAAACTCTAATCTGGCCTTCCTGTGTTTTGAGGCTCACCAATGGTTTCCATCTTGTGGTGAACCCTCTGTATTCACTCTGGTGAAGTCTTCTCTTGATTGGTGACTTTGACACACATACACCTACCTCCTGGAGAGTGTTCTTGATCTGGCCAACTGTTGTGAAGGGTGTTTTCTTCACCAGGGAAAGAATTCTTCGCTCATCCACCACAGTTGTTTTCCGTGGTCTTCCGGGTCTTTTGGTGTTGCTGAGCTCACCGGTGCGTTCCTTCTTTTTAAGAATGTTCCAAACTGTTGTTTTGGCCACGCCTAATGTTTTTGCTATCTCTCTGATGGGTTTGTTTTGTTTTTTCAGCCTAATGATGGCTTCACTGATAGTGACGGCTCTTTGGATCTCATCTTGAGAGTTGACAGCAACAGATTCCAAATGCAAATAGCACACTTGAAATGAACTCTGGACCTTTTATCTGCTCATTGTAATTGGGATAATGAGGGAATAACACACACCTGGCCATGGAACAGCTGAGAAGCCAATTGTCCCATTACTTTTGGTCCCTTAACAAGTGGGAGGCACATATGCAAACTATTGTAATTCCTACACCGTTCACCTGATTTGGATGTAAATACCCTCAAATTAAAGCTGACAGTGTGCAGTTAAAGCACATCTTGTTCGTTTCATTTCAAATCCATTGTGGTGTATAGAGCCAAAAATGTTAGAATTGTGTCCATGTCCCAATATTTATGGACCTGACTGTATATTTTTTTTTACAACCTATCAAAGCAATTTAGAGTATTTTAAAATATTACAGATATTTATGAAAATTTTTTTCCAGGGAAAAAAACCAGATGTAGGAACTCAACAGGGAACATTTTGTTGACTGATTTCCCAGAGAAAAAAAATTATGGATCTATACAGTGATAAAAATATACACACACACACCACAAATGTCCAAATTTAAAAATTAAGTAGGTTATGTAGCAATTTATATTTTTATTGATAACTTTTGTTTATTAAAGCAATTTCTAAAATTTGAAAATATAACAAATATTTATATTTACGACATTTTTTTTTCAGGGAAAAAAAAATCCACATGTAGGAACTCAACAGGGAACATTTTGTTGACTGGTTTTCCAAGAGAAACATATATATATATATATACACACATACACACGCCACAAATGTCTTCAGTACACCGTGGCCAAATTAAAAAAATTAAGTTCGTAATTTATCAGTTTATATATTTTTTTTTATAAATTCTTTTTATTAAAGCAATTTATAAAACTTCAAAATATAACAAACATTTATGATATTTATATATTTATGACATTATCACAAAAAAACACAACATGTGGGAACTCAACAGGGAACATTTTGTTGACTGATCTTCCAAGAGAAAAAAAAAATTATGGACAGATATATATATATATATATACACACGCCACAAATGTCTCCAGTACACCTTGGCCAAAATACAACTCAACAGGGAACATTTAGGGATATATGCAGTGATAAAAAAAAACCCCATATATATATATTTATTCACGCACACATATACACACACATGCCAAAAATGCCTTCAGCAAACCTGGCCAAATTAAAAATTTAAGTTGGTAATTTAGTCAGTTATAATTAATTTTTTTTTAGAACTTCTCTGTATTAAAGCAATTAATAATTGCCCTAACCCCAACCCTTAAAATATAAAAACACTATATATATATATATATATATATATACACACACAGTATATACATGTCCCAAATGTCCTCAGCACACCACAACCAAATAAAAAAATTAAGTTGGTCATTAAGCTATGTAGAACTTTTTTTTTTTTTTTTTTTTACTTTTTCTTTAATTGAAGCGATTTATCATATTTTACAATATTTATATATTTATAAAAAATTTTTTTCAGTCTGGAAGTTTAATCAAGACAAAAAAACTAAATAACACAACATGTAGGAACTCATCAGGGAACATTTAGTAAAATATAAAAACACTATATATACACACACACGTCCCAAATGTCCTCAGTACACCTCAACCAAAATGTAAAAAATTAAGTTGGTAATTTAGTCACGTAGAATTTTTTCTTTTTTACTTTTTTTTTTTTAAATGAAGCGATTTCTCATATTTTAAAATATTTGTGTATTTATTAAATTTTTTTCAGTTTGGAAGTTTAATCAGGACAAAAAAAGCTAAATAACACAACATGTAGGAACTCAACAGGGAACATTTTGTTGACGGATTTCCAAGAGAAAACCCCCCCCCCCATATATATATATATATATATATATATATATATATATATTCACGCACACACACACACACGCCACAAATGTCTTCAGTACACCTGGCCAAATTAAAAATGTAAGTTGGTAATTTAGTAATTTATGATTTTTTTTTTTTTTTAGAACTTCTCTTTATTAAAGCAATTAATAATCGCCCCAACCACAACCCAAAGCCTAATCCAAACCTTTAAAATATAAAAACACTATATATCCCAAATGTCCTCAGTACACCACAACCAAATAAAAAAATTAAGTTGGTCATTTAGCCACGTAGAATTTTTTTTTTTTAAACTTTTTTTTTAATTGAAGCGATTTATCATATTTTACAATATTTATATATTTATAAAAAAAATTTTTCATTTTGGAAGTTTAATGAAGACAAAAAAACTAAATAACACAACATGTAGGAACTCAACAGGGAACATTTTGTTGACTGATTTCCAAGAGAAACCCCCCCCATATATATATATATATATATATATATATATATATTCACGCACACATACACACACGCCACAAATGTCTTCAGTACACCTGGCCAAAATGTAAAAAATTAAGTTGGTAAATTTAGTCACGTAGAATTTTTTTTTTTTACTTTTTTTTTTTTAAATGAAGCGATTTATCATATTTTAAAATATTGGTATATTTATTAATTTTTTTTCAGTTTAGAAGTTTAATCAGGACAAAAAAAGCTAAATAACACAACATGTAGGAACTCAACAGGGAACATTTTGTTGACGAATTTCCAAGAGAAAACCCCCCCCCCATATATATATATATATATATATATATTCACGCACACATACACACACACGCCACAAATGTCTTCAGTACACCTGGCCAAATTAAAAATGTAAGTTGGTAATTTAGTAATTTATAATTTTTTTTTTTTTTTAGAACTTCTCTTTATTAAAGCAATTAATAATCGCCCCAACCCCAACCCAAAGCCTAATCCCAACCTTTAAAATATAAAAACACTATATATACACACACACGTCCCAAATGTCCTCAGTACACCGCAACCAAAATGTAAAAAATTAAGTTGGTAATTTAGTCACGTAGAATTATTTTTTTTTACTTTTTTTTTTTTTTAAATGAAGCAATTTATCATATTTTAAAATATTTGTATATTTATTAAATTTTTTTCAGTTTGGAAGTTTAATCAGGAACAAAAAAGCTAAATAACACAACATGTAGGAACTCAACAGGGAACATTTTGTCAACTGATTTCCAAGAGAGAAACCCCCCCCATATATATATATATATATATATATATATTCACGCACACATATATAAACGCCACAAATGCCTCCAGTACACCCGGCAAATTAAAAATTTAAGTTGGTAATTTATAATTTTTTTTAGAACTTCTCTTTATTAAAGCAATTAATAATCGCCCCAACCCAAAGCCTAATCCCAACCCTTAAAATATAAAAACACTATATATACATACACACGTCAAAAAAAAAAAGACTCTATAAGGCCCCCCCCCCCCCCAGTAGGACATTTTGGGACCCTCATCAGACCATGAATGGGACGGGACGGGTGAATCCGGGCGAATCGTCACCGAAATACATTTTAGGAAGCTCGCTCGCCGTCGCTCGGATCCTCCCCGCCCTACCGTCCCTCTAATGCCGTCTATGAAGGGTTAACGTTTTCCTATTAAGTCGGAAGACATAAAGATGTTCCAGTTGCCATGGCGTCCATTAAATAATCGCTCGCAGGTCATAAAACGTATGGATATGATAAAGTGGGTTAACCCTTCCCTTCCCGGACCACCGCCCCCCCCCCCCCCTCCATCGGGACCTTGGATTATCACACAGATAATTCCAAGAATAACCTCAGCATCCCGACTCTTAAAGGGCAACAACACCCCAGGAGCGAATGATGTTCTGCAAGGGACGGGGGGGGGGGGGGGACTACCGACCCCCTTCATTCAGGACAGTCATTTTGGGAGGGTGATGATGTCATTCTGCCGCCCTGTCTGTTCAGGTGAGGCATCAGGACTGCTCTAGGAGGTTAGGATCTCGGGAGTTAGGTGTCCCTTCCAATGACAAGAAGGAAATCTGGGGATACAACCGATGTGATGCAAACACCATACGCTGGTCCCCCCCCCCCCCCCCCCACACCTGCTCTCCTTCTTGCTGCAATAACAGCTGAACACAACGATCGATCGGTCGATCGATTAGGTTTTAGTTATCTACAAAGCCGCAGACCTCATTGACCGGACCGACTAAAGAATCGTTTCATCCCGCGCTGTGTGTGTCGCCCCCCATGTGAATATCGACCCGGGAAAAAAAGGGCCGCAGAGGTGACCCCTGGGGTGGGTATTGACGAGCGCCCACTACTATCGATCGTTATCACTTAACCCTTTCATTGCTGCTTCCGCTGATCTTTCGTTTAACCCCTCCCCCTCCAGAGGATTCCCCCTCCCCTTCCTGATGGGTAATTTTTTGCGATATGGCACAACAACTGCGCGGTCGTGCGACTCTGCACCCGAATTATATTTACGTCCTTTTTTTCCCACAAATAGATCTCTCTTTCGGTGGTATTGGATCACCTGTGCGATTTTTATTGTTTTGTGCCATAAATTAAAAAAAAAGACTGACAATTTTGAGAAAAAAAACTATATTTTGTACTTTTTGCTAATAAATGTGTCCAGTGAAAAAAAAATTTATAAATTAAATTTTGCCATAAATTTAGGCCAAAATGTATCCTGCTCCGTGTCTTCGGTAAAAAAAAAAAAATCCCGATACGTGTAAATCAATTGCTTTACGTGAAAGTTATAGCGTCTACAAATGGCGGTATAGATACTGGGATTTTATTTTTTAGTAATGGCGGCGATCAGCGACTTGTAATGGAACGGACATCCCCAGTGACACCAATACAGTGATCAGTGCTAATAAAAAGACCCAACACTGTACTAATGGCACTGGGCAGGAAGGGGTTAACATCTGGGGCCATCAAAGGGTTAACTGTGTGCTGTGTCACTATCCCCCACAGGAGAGAAATATATTTTAAATATGTTTAAAAACATTCTTCATATTTGAAATACTACAGTTTTGGCCAAATTCAATATATTTCAAAATATATTTCGGAAAAAAAAAAAAAAATATATATATATATATATACACTCAGGACCCCGCATTCACTGTATCCCCTCTCCCTGGACCCCACATTCACTGTATAGCCCCCTGGACCCCGCATTCACTGTATAGCCCCCCCGGACCCCGCATTCAATGTATCCGCTCTCCCCGGACCCCGCATTCAATGTATCCGCTCTCCCCGGACCCCGTATTCACTATATCCGCTCTCCCCGGACCCCGCATTCACTATATCCGCTCTCCCCGGACCCCGCATTCACTATATCCGCTCTCCCCGGACCCCGCATTCACTATATCCGCTCTCCCCGGACCCCGCATTCACTGTATCCGCTCTCCCCGGACCCCGCATTCACTGTATCCGCTCTCCCCGGACCCCGCATTCACTGTATCCGCTCTCCCCGGACCCCGCATTCACTGTATCCGCTCTCCCCGGACCCCCCATTCACTATATCCGCTCTCCCCGGACCCCGCATTCACTATATCCGCTCTCCCCGGACCCCGCATTCACTATATCCGCTCTCCCCGGACCCCGCATTCACTATATCCGCTCTCCCCGGACCCCGCATTCACTATATCCGCTCTCCCCGGACCCCGCATTCACTATATCCGCTCTCCCCGGACCCCGCATTCACTATATCCGCTCTCCCCGCACCCCGCATTCACTATATCCGCTCTCCCCGCACCCCGCATTCACTATATCCGCTCTCCCCGGACCCCGCATTCACTATATCCGCTCTCCCCGGACCCCGCATTCACTATATCCGCTCTCCCCGGACCCCGCATTCACTATATCCCCTCTCCCCGGACCCCGCATTCACTATATCCGCTCTCCCCGGACCCCGCATTCACTATATCCGCTCTCCCCGGACCCCGCATTCACTATAGCCGCTCTCCCCGGACCCCGCATTCACTATATCCGCTCTCCCCGGACCCCGCATTCACTATATCCGCTCTCCCCGGACCCCGCATTCACTATATCCGCTCTCCCCGGACCCCGCATTCACTATATCCGCTCTCCCCGGACCCCGCATTCACTATATCCCCTCTCCCCGGACCCCGCATTCACTATATCCGCTCTCCCCGGACCCCGCATTCACTATATCCCCTCTCCCCGGACCCCGCATTCACTATATCCGCTCTCCCCGGACCCCGCATTCACTATAGTCAATATATTGGGGGAAAAAAAACAGTTTCTGGTTATCGTATTTAAAGCGTTCATCCCGATGCTCCTCCATTATCCCGCGTCTGTCAGCCTGCTCTCTATATAAAGTGTCTGGTGCCAGTTCTATGTGATGAGGGGCGCAGCCGCTGTTTGGGTGGCCGGGTTGTGCGGAGATGAGACGCTCGCTGTACGATTTATATCGAGTCTCATGGGGCGGAGCTCGTCTTATCATTCACATGCAGGAGGAAGATGAGAGGTTAGCAGCGTGACAACACACTCACTGACTACACCTGGGAAGATCTGTATGGCGGGCAGAGATGGACGTGTCGTGGGCAGAGATGCATGCGCCGCGTGCAAGTGTCCCCCGCAGGGGTGGACTGACAACTCATGGGGCCCCCGGGCAATAGGGGATCATGGGGCCCCTGTTTCCTTGCCCAAACTCAAAAAAACCTATGAAAAAGGTACCAGGGGCATCTCATGGGGCCCCCTACTGACCCCGGGCAGTGACCGAGTTTCCAAATGGTCAGTCTGCTCCTGGTCCCCCGATGAGGGAGGCAGAGTGATTTAAAGGGAAACGTCAGGATACAATTGTAACAATCGAGATTCAATGGGTTATGTTTTCCCAGAGAGGAAGTACAGTACGTGAAGCACTTTGTCTCATCTTCCTATGTTCCGTCTAAGGCTAGCTGTGAGGTCGGGTAGAGCTCCTCCCCTCCAGCCATTACCTCCCGACAACACAGCTAGCAAGGAGATGGATGCATTGACAGACAACACTTTTCTTCATCTCCAAGCACTTGCCCAAGACAAGCTACTCATGAGGAACACAGAGAAATGGTACATGTGCACTTTGTCCCTTCTTCCTATGTTCCATCTAAGGCTAGCTACGAGGTCGGATAGAGCACCTCCCCTCCGGACACGAGCGCCCAACAACACAGCTAGCAAGGAGATGGATGCATTGACAGACAACACTTTTCTTCATCTCCAAGCACTTGTCCAAGACAAGCTCCTCATGAGGAATACAGAGAAAGGGGAACTTATCAGCTAATATATTGCAGGAAGGTGCATGGAGATCAATGAAAGTGTCCTCTGACAAAGTATTCGGCTCCTTGCTAGCTGCGTTGTTGGCCATCAGTGCAGGGAGAAGTTTTTAACAATGGGTTGTGTTCCCCCGAAGATGAAGTACATGTAGTACTTTGTCCCATCTTCCTATGTGCTGTCTAAGGCTAGCTGTGAGGTCAGATAGAGCAGCTCTCCTCTCACCAAGGGCGCCCAATAACACAGCTAGCAAGGAGATGGATGCATTGACAGACAGCACTCTTCTTCATCTCCAAGCACTTTTCCAAGACAAGCTCCTCATGAGGAATACAGAGAAAAGGGAACTTGTCAGCTAATATGTTCCAGGAAGGTGCATGGAGATCAAGAAAAGTGCCCTTTGACAAAGTATTCGGCTCCTTGCTAGCTGAGTTGTTGGCTGGCCATGCAGGGAGGAGTTTCTATCAATGGGTTGTGTTCTCCAGGAGATGAAGTACCTTGTCCCATCTTCCTTTGTGCTTAGGCAAGCTGTGAGGTCAGATAGAGCACCTCCCTTTTCTCCATGGCCTCCCGACAACATAGCTAGCAAGGAGATGGATGCACTTTTCTTCATCTCCAAGCACTTGCCCAAGCCAAGCTCCCCACGAGAAATGCAGAGAAAGGGGAACTTGTCAGCTAAGATGCTCCAGGAAGATGTATGGAGATAGAGAAAAGTGCCCTCTGTTAAAGAATTCGGCTCCTTGCTAGCTGCATCGTTGGTCGGCCGTGTTGGGAAGAGTTGTGCTGTGTCTTCACTTTAAGGGTTGGTCCACCCAAAATTCAAATTTCAGCTTTAGATGGAGTGATGGGGTTGGGGGGGGGTTTAAGGGGGGGTAGGCATGCCATATGCCAGCTGGACCTGAGGAAGGGCGATAAGCAGGTAATATATGCTGTCCCGGTATCCCAGGCTTACCTTTCTGCCAAGTGATAGCAGGTCGCGGGGCCCCTGAGGTTTCACACTGCAGTACCAGAGCTGTGCCATCTATCACCGTGCTGTCTAAGGGCCCCTTGGTGATGTTGGGAGCAATGCCTGCAATAAAGATGCATCAATGTGCAAGATCTCAAAGCTGAGGTTTAATCTGCATATATTTTGCCTTTCTCGATTCATCCCTCAACATCTTCCTGGTTTCATTACGCACCTTATTTGAGACCCAGTGGTGTCATCATGTAGGGGCAAGCAGGCTGTGAAAGAACACATCCCGGGATCCGTTTAGACCTGCTCCTCTCTGCTGAGCACTGGGAGCTGCATATTTTAGCTGTGCTATCTGATAATCAATAGAGCGCAATTATGCAACTGACCAGCAGATTACACAGTTAAAGTCTGCAGCACCCAGCGGTCAGCAGGGAGAAGCATGCTCACCTAAAGGGATCCTGGGGATGAGTTCTTTCATATAATGCATGCAGCAGGGTGCTGTGACGTTTACCCAGGCCCCAACCACCAAACTCGGAGCAAAAGACCATCATACTGACCCAGGGATGATGTCATCAGGTCTCAAAAGATTTGAAAAAATATTTTCAGCTGGAGGGTATATTGGGGGTAACAAGGGAAGATATATTTCTTTTTTTTTTTTCATTTTTTGCTGACTCATCTAGGAAAGAATGGTCAAATGATGAAAGTGAGGAAGCCCATATCACTCTCTCTGGAGATTTTGCCCCTCCTCAGCAGAGGCCTAGTTGGTCTCTATGGGGCTGGAGTAATAATTATGCCCACACCAGGCCAAATGCCCTGTGCCGTCTCTCTCTCACCCCTAGTGGATGACCATAGTATGACAAATAAAAAGACTAGGCTTCATAGCCGCACAAGGCAAGGCGACCCATGCTGACTATACAGAAATGCACCTCCGGGTCTCCCTACAATCCCAAGTTTTTTTTTTTTATATGTACTTACTGGTGACGGCCAGGTAAGTGGAGCTCTGGACCTCCCCCGCACTGTTGCGGGCGAAGCACTGGAACATTCCCGTGTCCTCAGGCATCAGCCCGCTGATCCGAAGGCTTCCCCCACTTACTATGCGAAACCTGGTTTCCCGACGGACATCGATGAGAGCGGCATCCTTGTACCAGGAGATGGAGGGCTGAGGAACACCTAAAAAAAGTCATTGCAAAAGAAATTCAAATCATTGCAACTGGATAAAGCTCGGCTCCACCCTAAAAGGACTATCCAGTCATCCCCATATGGAAGAAAAATAGATTTTGCTAAATATTCTTCCCAGATATATTGACATATATTTGAAATACTACAATTTTGGCCGTATTTAATATATTTAAAATAAATAAATAATATATATATATATACACACTGCATTTTAAAATGCGTTTTAACTACAAAATATATGAAAAATATTTAAAAAAATAAATTTCAAATTATTATTATTATTATACAGGATTTATATTTCAATTAAAATTTTTTTTTTAAAAATTATATATATATATATATATATATATATATATATATATACAGTCAGGTCCATAAATATTGGGACATGGACACAATTCTAACATTTTTGGCTCTATACACCACAATGGATTTGAAATGAAACAAACAAGATGTTCTTTAACTACAGACTGTCAGCTTTAATTTGAGGGTATTTACATCCAAATCAGGTGAACGGTGTAGGAATTACAACAGTTTGCATATGTGCCTCCCACTTGTTAAGGGACCAAAAGTAATGGGACAGAATAATAATCATAAATCAAACTTTCACTTTTTAATACTTGGTTACAAATCCTTTGCAGTCAATTACAGCCTGAAGTGTGGAACACATAGACATCACCAGACGCTGGGTGTCATCCCTGGTGATGCTCTGCCAGGCCTTTACTGCAACTGTCTTATATTCCTGCTTATTTTTGGGGTATTTTCCCTTCAGTTTTGTCTTCAGCAAGTGAAATGCTCAATCGGATTCAGGTCAGGTGATGGACTTGGCCATTGCAGAACATTCCACTTCTTTGGTTGCTTTTGCAGTCTGCTTTGGGTCATTGTCCATCTGCACTGTGAAGCGTCCAATGAGTTGTGAAGCATTTGGCTGAATATGAGCCGATAATATTCCCGAAACACTTCACAATTCATCCGGCTGCTTCTGTCAGCCGTCACATCATCAATAAATACAAGAGAAGCAGTTCCATTGGCAGCCATACATGCCCACGCCATGACACTACCACCACCATGATCACTGATGAGGTGGTATGCTGAGGACCATGAGCAGTTCCTTCTCCATACTCTTCTCTTCCCATCACTCTGGTACAAGTTGATGTCGGTCTCATCTGTCCATAGGATGTTGTTCCAGAACTGTGAAGGCTTTTTTACATGTCGTTTGGCAAACTCTAATCTGGCCTTCCTGTGTTTGAGGCTCACCAATGGTTTCCATCTTGTGGTGAACCCTCTGTATTCACTCTGGTGAAGTCTTCTCTTGATTGGTGACTTTGGCACACATACACCTACCTCCTGGAGAGTGTTCTTGATCTGGCCAACTGCTGTGAAGGGTGTTTTCTTCACCAGGGAAAGAATTCTTCGCTCATCCACCACAGTTGTTTTCCGTGGTCTTCCGGGTCTTTTGGTGTTGCTGAGCTCACCGGTGCATTCCTTCTTTTTAAGAATGTTCCAAACAATTGTGTTGGCCACGCCTAATGTTTTTGCTATCTCTCTGATGGGTTTGTTTTGTTCTTTCAGCCTAATGATGGCTTCACTGATAGTGACGGCTCTTTGGATCTCATCTTGAGAGTTGACAGCAACAGATTCCAAATGCAAATAGCACACTTGAAATGAACTCTGGACCTTTTATCTGCTCATTGTAATTGGGATAATGAGGGAATAACACACACCTGGCAATGGAACAGCTGAGAAGCCAATTGTCCCATTACTTTTGGTCCCTCAACAAGTGGGAGGCACATATGCAAACTGTTGTAATTCCTACACCGTTCACCTGATTTGGATGTAAATACCCTCAAATTAAAGCTGACAGTCTGCAGTTAAAGCACATCTTGTTCGTTTCATTTCAAATCCATTGTGGTGGAGTATAGAGCCAAAAATGTTAGAATTGTGTCCATGTCCCAATATTTATGGACCTGACTATATATATGCACATACATACATACATACATACACACACTGTATGTTGAGATGCGTTTTTATTACAAAATCGATGAAAAATATTTTTAAAAATACATTTTCAAATATACTGTAGGTCTTTAAAAATACAAATCTACATTTTTGGAATGCATTTACAAATATATGTAAAAATAGATGTTAAAATGACTTAATTAATATAGGGAGGTGAGGGGAAGAGGGAAGTAGCTGGGCCTGCACAGACTATGGACTGTGGACTATGTCTACATAATGTGGGTTAAAATCCAAGCACTGTTGCCTTAAAAACCCAACCAGGAGTCAGATTCTGCTCCATTTTACCCAACCACATGGAAGAAAAATATATTTGAAATACTACAATTTTGGCCATATTCAATATATATATATATACACTGTATGTTGAAATGTGTTTTTATTACAAAATATATGAAAAAGATTTTTAAAAATACATTTTCAAATATACTGTATTTCTTTAAAAATACATTTAATCTACATTTTTGGAACGCATTTACAGATATATGTAAAAATATGTTAAAAGGACTTTTTTTATATGTTAAAAAAATCTGAAGAATATATTTAAAAAAAAAAAAATTATATATATATATATACACACACACGCACACACATACATACACATATACATACATACACTCCATGTTGAAATGTGTTTTTTATATATTACAAACTGTATGAAAAATATTTGTAAAAAATACATTTTTATAAAATATATTCTGCTGGCTGAGTGGACAAAGGCAGCAAAATGTTCCAAGTCACTCCGAAGGTGCACAGTAGGGTTGAGGTCAGGGCTCTATGTAGGACACTCGTGTTCCTCTATACCAAGCTGGTCAAACCATGTCTTTATGGAGCTGGCTTTGTTCACAGAGGACAGTCATGGTGGAACAGAAAAGGGTTTTCGTCAAACTGTTACCACAAGGATGGAAGATAAATTGTCTACAATGTCTTTTAGTTAAGTTGGTTCCATCAAAAGGTACTTCTAATACTATGGCATGTCCCTGTGTACAAGATCAGCTCCACAAAGACAAGGTTTGACCAGTTTGGTGTGAAAGAACGTGAGTGTCCTGACAGAGCCCTGACCTCAACTCTACTGAACACCTTTGGGTTGAATTGGAATACAGTTGTGAGCCAGGTCTTCTCACCCAACATCAATACCTGACTTCACAAATGCTCTGCTGGCTGAATGGACAAAGGCAATACAATGTTCCAAGTCATCCCAAAGGTGTTCAGTAGGGTTGAGATCAGGGTTCTGTGGAGGACACTCGAGTTTCTCCACACCAGTCTGGTCAAACCATGCCTTTATGGAGTTGGCTTTGTACACAGGGGCACAATCATGGTGGAACAGAAAAGTGTCTTCACCATAACCACAAGGTTGGAAGAGCACAATTTTCTACAATGTCTTTGTATGATGGAGTATTACCAGGATCCTTCACTGGAGACACCTAAACTCCATTATTTGGCCATATAGATAGCTCTGCTGGCCAGGTGTCCACCAACTCTTTGCCATATTGTATCTAAGAATTCTGCCAAGTAACTCAGCCCACCAGACTCCGCCTATAACTGAAATGTCAATTTTAGGCAGACTTACCCTTTAAGATACTAATCATGAGGCCCCCGTGCTTTTTGCATTCTATATTCTCTGCCGCAACCCTTCTGCTGGTAATATATGTTCATTGTCAGTAATAATCAGGAGTAGCACAATTAGGCTGGTGGTGTACGTATAATTACTACTAGAAAAGGGCACCGCAGCCCCTCCAGCATTAGGAGAAATAAATGACTAGTACGGGAAGGAATGGAGAGATGATTTAATATGCCGTGTTATGTTAAGCACCCAGGAGACGCTACTTGTTAGATACTGTGTGGATTTTTAGTGTCCTCTGGCTTTTTTCCCTCCTAATTCCTCCTGACTCGTATACCGTCTCCTTCGTGGGAATTCTAATTACTGTGTGCTTGCTCCGGGTGTCATGGTCAGGAGTGTCTGAAATAAGAACTGTCTGTGCTGCTTGTGGTCCCTGTTGGCTGCTGTCGGAAGGAAGAAAAGTTTCATTGGGAGTTTCATTCGCTGCTTTGCCAATTATATCTCAAAGAGAACCTGTCTCCAGGCAGTGCAGCCCAATCACAATCCTCCCATAACATGTGCGTCTAATGTATTTTATGCCCATTATTTGCCTTCCTTGCGTAGATTTGCAAAAGGACTAATAAGGTTGCTGGGTGCCGCCATCTTGGATGTGATGTCAGCAGTTGTCACTTCTCTCCTGGTCACTAAGTAAAAAGTAATATAGGGAGGTGAGGGGACGAGAGAAGTAGCTGGGCCTGCTCAGACGTTCTCAAAGGCTCCTGGAAGAGGGACTTCCAATGGTGACAACAGTGGACTATGTCTGCATAATGTGGGTTAAAATCCAAGCATTGTCACTTTAAAAACCCAACCAGGAGTCATATTCTGCTCCATCTTACCCAACCACATGGAAGAAAAATATATTTGAAATACTACAATTTTGGCCATATTCAATATATTTCAAAATATATTTCAATCAAAAAAAAAAAAAAATATATATATATACTGTATATATATATATATATATATATATATATATATATATATATATATACACAGTAACTGTGTGCTGAAGACACTCACATTCTTTCGCACCAAACTGGTTAGACCATGTCTTTGTGGAGCTGCTCTTGTACACAGGGACATGCCATAGTATTAAAAGTACCTTTTGATGGAACCAACTTAACTAAAAGACACTGTAGACAATTTATCTTCCAACCTTGTAGTTACAGTTTGGCAAAAACCCTTTTCTGTTCCACCATGACTGTGCCCCTGTGTACAAAGCCAGGTCCATAAAGACATGGTTTGGCCAGCTTGGTATGGAGGAACTCAAGTGTCCTGCACAGAGCCCTGACCTCAACCCTACTGAACACCTTTGGGATGACTTGGAACATTTTACTGCCTTTGTGAAGTCAGGTATTGGTGTTGGGTGAGAAGACCTGGATCACAATTCATCCCAAAGGTGTTCAGTAGAGTTGAGGTCAGGGCTCTGTCAGGACACTCACACTCTTTCACACCAAACTGGTCAAACCATGTCTTTGTGGAGCTGATCTTGTACACAGGAACATGCCATAGTATTAAAAGTACCTTTTGATGGAACCAACTTAAGTAAAAGACACTGTAGACAATTTATCTTCCAACCGTGAGGTTACAGATTGGTGAAAACCCTTTTCTGTTCCACCATGACTGTGCTCCTGTGTACAAAGCCAGCTCTATAAAGACATGGTTTGGCCAGCCTGGTATGTAGGAACTCGAGTGCCCTGCACAGAGCCCTGACCTCAACCCAACTGAACACCTTTGGGATGACTTGGAATATTTTGCTGCCTTTGTACACTCAGCAAGGAGGGCATTTGTGAAGTCAGGTATAGAATGTTGGGTGAGAAGACCTGGCTCACAATCGGTATTCCAACTCATCCCAAAGGTGATCAGTAGAGTTGAGGTCAGGACTTTCTGTACAGGACACTCACGTTCTTTCACACCCAACTGGTCAAACCATGTCTTTGTGGAGCTGATTTTGTACACAGTATTAAAAGTACCTTTTGATGGAACCAACTTAACTAAAAGACACTGTAGACAATTTCTCTTCCAACCTTGTGGTAACAGTTTGGCGAAAACCCTTTTCTGTTCCACCATGACTGTGCCCCTGTGAACAAAGCCAGCTCTATAAAGACATGGTTTGGCCAGCTTGGTATGGAGGAACTCGAGTGACCTGCACAGAGCCCTGACCTCAATCCTTCTGAACACATTTGGGATGACTTGGAACATTTTACTGCCTTTGTGAAGTCAGGTATTGGTGTTGGGTGAGAAGACCTGGCTCACAATTCATCCCAAAGGTGTTCAGTAGAGTTGAGGTCCGGGCTCTGTCAGGACACTCAAACTGTTCAAACCATGTCTTTGTGGGGCTGATCTTGTACACAGGAACATGCCAGAGTATCATGCCATAGTATTAAAAGTACCTTTTGATGGAACCAACTTAAGTAAAAGACACTGTAGACAATTTCTCTTCCAACCGTGAGGTTACAGTTTGGTGAAAACCCTTTTATGTTCCACCATGACTGCGCTCCTGTGTACAAAGCCAGCTCCATAAAGACATGGTTTGGCCAGCCTGGTATGGAGGAACTCGAGTGTCCTGCACAGAGCCCTGACCTCAACTCTACTGAACACCTTTGGGATGACTTGGAATATTTTGCTGCCTTTGTCCACTAAGCCAGCAGATCATTTATGAAGTGTGGAGCTTGGTGTGGAGAAACTGGAGTGACCTGCACAGAGCCCTGACCTCAACCCTACTGAACACCTTTGGGATGAATTGGAATGCCTATTGTGAGCCAGGTCTTCTCATTCAACATGGTAACTCTACATGTAAAGCACACATCTAAGAGTCCAAGAAAGGGTCATCCCACTCCAAACTGATATACTGTATCACCTAACGTATGTGGACACCACTCTGGGTTATTATGTTCAGGTGTCTCCAGTGAAGGGTCACGGTAATACTACATCATACAACGACGCTGTAGCAGATTGTACTCTACTAACCTTGCGGTAATGGTCTATTGAATGCCCTTTTCTGGTCTCTGCTCAGAATGTATCAAAATGCAAAAACAAGAGAAGACACATTGGGGTGGATTTACTACAACTGGAGTGCGCAAGGTTTGGTGCAGCTGTGCATGGTAGCCAATCACGCCGACTTCAGTTTGCTCAATTAAGCTTTAACAAAAAAAAAAAAATCTAGAAGCTGATTGGAATCTATGCAGAACTCCATCAGATTTTGCACTCTTTAGTTTTAGTAAATCAACCCCATTGATCTGAATAGGATCTGTTCTTGTGTTGCCCTGTGAAACGTTCAGCATTTTGGGGGGGTTGACCTGCACCGTGCCATCAAATAGAATGTGATCCTTAACGCAATGCACATCAACGCACTTCAAAGTGCAGCAATGCAGGTAGAGAGACCAGCCAGAAGCAAAGAAAAGTAAGAGTCATGAATTTAAGGAAAGCAGTTTGCTTTTAGCGTGTCCTTTGTGCTCTCACCTTTAGCTTGGCAGGGAATGTCCACAATTTTCTCCATCTCCGCGGTCAAGTGTCTGTCGGGCTCTTTCACAAACTGTGGTGGCTCTGGAACACAAGAAGAAATTAGCCGAATCATTGGAAGAGTGATAGGACTGCTTCATAAAAAAAAAAAAATCTGATTTAGCCAGGCTGTAAAATGTGCAACGCCGCGCAGTAACTCAATTGGAAAAGTCATCAGTCTACAGCAATCGAAGAATTTATGGGTGCCAGTTCTGGGTAACATCGCTCCCCAGTAGCCTCTACCTAAAGTGTCGGTCCACTCAAAATTTATATTTTAGTTAAAGGTGGTGCCTAGTGGGCTGTGTCAGCTTCTGGCCTTGTATACTGCAGGATCACCTGGTTACAATTCCCAATTCTCTTCCCGTCCACCTGGGTTGTTCTTGCCCACTTTTGTGTGCCCCTGCTTCCTCCTGTTACATTTTCCCCATAAAATACATACATTCAGCTGGGATGTAATAAAAATGTATGCTCCCTATTGCTTGTGTTCTGTTTTTATTTATGGATTGCTCCACTAATGAAAGGTGCATTGGATGAGAACACAACTAAATGAAATCCAAAATCTGGATAGCATGGTGAGGAGTCAGACTCTTTGTGGGATATTTATTGCTGTCTGTGCTGCCACTGGTTAGCTCTCTCCTCAATTCTCATTCCAGTAACAGAAAGACGAAACAAACAGCAAAAAAACATCTTTTACATGGAGCGGGGAAGTTCCTTTACCAGGTTTTTGTTGCTTATATAGAGTAAAAGAGAGCGCCAAGAAGGAGAGATCAGATTTAATATCATTTTTATTTGTCCCAATAAACCGATACCAATATCCAACTCGTTTCAAGAGTCACACACGAGTCATCCTTCATCAGGGCTGAAATGTAATAAAAAGGCTTTATATATTCACCTAGTTCTTCTAATATAATAATACAAACAAATGTACCAAAGCATACCTTCCATAACGTCCCGCCTCACAGCAGGAGCCAAGTCTTCTCATCCAACACTAGCATCTGACCTTAATCAGGGGTCAGATCTTCTTGACCAACACCTGTACCTTAATTCATGGCTAGAGCCAGGTCTTCTTGACCAATATCTGTACCTTAATTCGCAACTGGAGACAGGTCTTCTGAACCAACAACTGTACCTTAATTCACGGCTAGAGCCAGGTCTTCTTGACCAATAGCTGTACCTTAATTCACAGCTGGAACCACGTCTTCTTGACCAACATCTGTACTTTAATTCACAACTGGAGCCAGGTCTTCTTGACCAATATCTGTACCTTAATTCATAGCTGGAGCCAGGACTTCTTGACCAACATCTGTACCTTAATTCGCAGCTAGAGCCAGGTCTTCTTGACCAATATCTGTACCTTAATTCACAACTAGAACCACGTCTTCTTGACCAACATCTGTACCTTAATTCACAGCTGGAGCCAGGTCTTCTTGACCAACATCAGCACCTATTTTCACAGCAGATGCCAGGTCTTCTCATCCAACATCAGTAGCTGATCTCAAAGTAGGAGTCAGGTCTTTTCACCCAACATCAGCACACAACCTCACAGCAGGAGCCAGGTCTTCTCGCTCAACATTGCCACCTACTCTCTCAACTGGAGGCAAGTCTTCTTATCCAACATCAGTACCTCGCTTCACAGCAAAAGCCAGGTTTTCTTTTCTGGCATTAGTGCCTTACTTCACGTCAGGAGCCAGGTTTTCTTGACCAACATCTGTACCCTAATTCGCAACTGGAGTCAGGTCTTTTTGACCAATATCTGTACCTTTATTCACAACTGGAGCCAGATTTTCTTGACCAATATCTGTACCTTAATTCACAGCTGGAGCCAGGTCTTCTTCATACGTACCTATTTTGCAACTGGAGCCAGGTCTTCTAGACCAACATCAGCACCTATTCTCACAGCATAAGCCAAGTCTTCTCATCCAACATCAGCAGCTGATCTCAAAGTAGGAGTCAGGTCTTCTCACCCAACATCAGCACACAACCTCACAGCAGGAGCCAGGTCTTCTCGCTCAACATTGCCACCCTCTCTCTCTCAACTGGAGGCAAGTCTTCTTGTCCAACATCAGTACCTCGCCTCACAGCAAAAGCCAGGTCTTCTTGTCCGGCATCAGTGCCTTACCTCATGTCAGGAGCCAGGTCTTCTTGTTCAACATCAACACCTTACCTCACAGTAAGAGCCAGATCTTATCACCCAACATCAGCACCTCACCTTGCAACTGGACCCAGATCTTCTTGATAAACAACAGTACCTCACCTCACAGCAAAAGCCAGGTCTTCTTGTGTGCCTTCATTGTTTAAAATCAACACTTGACCTCACAGCACGAGTCAGGTCTTCTTATTTAACATCAGCACCTGACCTCACGGAAGGAGCTAAGTCTTTTCATCCAACAACAGCACCTTATCTTTCAGCAGGAGCCAGATCTTCTCACCCAGCATAAGTACCTCACCTCACAGCAAGGGCCAGGTCTTTTTGCACAACATCAGTACCTCACACCATACTACTGGAGCTAATTCTTCTGATTCAATGCCAGTACCTGACCTCATAGTAGGAGATCTTGACTTTATTTTTACCTACACCCATCCCACCATTACATTTCAAAGAGTACATTATGGTCCAAGAAAAATGGTTACAATTTGACCAATTCTTACATTGGGGGTAATTTATCAAAACTGGAGCAGACAGAATCTGGAGCAGCTGTGTGTGGAAACCAATCAGCATCCATCTTCAGAAAAGCTGATTGGTTGCCATGTACCACTGCTCCAGATCCTGACTGCTCCCCTTTTGATAAATTCCCCTTTTTGGGTATAATATTGTAAGATTCTTCTGGGTATTTATTGCTGTCAGTGACCCCTTTGGGGAGATTTCCCCTCATTTCCTGTCCTGGTGTTTCAGGGTGTCAACAGAGCAGGACATGAGGAGAAATCCCAACAATGACAAAGATAACAAATGAAACAGACAAAGAATACAACCCTTCCCTTGACTTATCCAAAACGTAAACACAAAAATGTACTGAAAATAGGTAGAATTCGGGAAACAGTGAACTTAGGTTTTAAAGGTAACCCGCAACAGAGCTAAATACCTGTTTCAGAGACCTCATATAGAAGCTTCCATTCCAGGGAATCCTGGAATGCCCCCCCCCCACTGCTGACCTGCAAGTTAGAATGGCCAGGAGCCTATATCACCTTGGTTGTGGCTTGGTGGCATAATGCACATGGTAGTGCAATGGCACAAATTCCCCAAAACGTATCAGGTGCGATTTTTGACAGCTCATTCAAAAGTTACTGCACTGCACAAATGTGAACCTTCCCTAGGTCGGGAAACAGCTGCCTCCACCGCAGGCTTCTAAGATGAGTATTTTGTCTTCTGACAGATTCAATTTAAATGGGAACCATTTTGTTTTCCTTTTCTAGAAAAAAAAAAAAAAATCATTGTCTTCTAACTCGGCAGGCCACTGGGATTTGCTAATTAGGGATATATATCCGTTACAGAGCTGTAATCAATTAGAAACTGCTAGAAAGCTCGGCGTGTCATTGAGATTAGCGCACACTGTCCGCCAATAGATAATTGGATTGGACAGAGTATTCCCATGGTGGATTCTTCGTGACGAACAGGAAACACTCCAGTCGGTTAGTTTATGGCAGCGCACCTGCTTAATAACTTCACTCTGAAATACATGTGGCATAAAGAGGACCTGTCATGTAACGGTGAAAAAAAAGAAAATCCCTAGGCCATATTTTTATTTTCTTTAAAAGGGACATCGAAGCTAAATTACATTGTAAGAAACTACCTGATATGAAAAAAGAGCAGTAATCAGGGATTCAGGTGTAAGCATCCTTCACACTTGTGCATCCTGTAAAGCATTTGCTGTAAAATGTGTTATTGTGCTCCAGGCATGTTGTGTGGAGGTAGTGCGTTCATTTTAAATGGGCTGTCAACACTTCTCAATGCACAAAACAAACACTGTCTTGAAGAATCTCCAGCATTACAACACACTACACATGGCATGCAAACACCTTTCAGATGAATTGGAATGCCAGCTGCGAGCCAAGCCTTCTCATCCAACATCAGCACCTGACCTCACAGCAGGAGCCAGGTCTTCCCATCCAACATCAGCACCTGACCTCACAGCAGGAGCCAGGTCTTCCCATCCAACATCACCACCTGACCTCACAGCAGGAGCCAGATCTTCCCATCCAACATCAGCACCTGACTTCAGAGAAAGAGCCAGGACGTCTTCTCCAACTTCAGTACCTTACCTTAAGGCAGTAGCCAGGCCTTCTCATCCAACATTAGCACCTGAACTCAAAGCAGGAGCCAGGTCTTCTTATCCAACATCAGCACCTGACCTCAAAGCAGGAGCCAGGTCTTCTCATCCAACATCAGCACCTGACCTCAAAGCAGGAGCCAGGTCTTCTCATCCAACATCAGCACCTGACTTCAGAGAAAGAGCCAGAATGTCTTGTCCAACTTCAGTATTTTGCCTTAAGGCAAGAGCCAGGCCTTCTCATCCAACATCAGTACCTGACCTCAAAGTAGGAGGCAGGTCTTCTCATCCAACATCAGCACCTGACCTCAAAGCAGGAGCCAGGCCTTCTCATCCAACATCAGCACCTGACCTCAAAGCAGGAGCCAGGTCTTCTCATCCAACATCAGCACCTGACTTCAAAGTAGGAGGCAGGTCTTCTTATCCAACATTAGCACCTGACTTCACAGAAAGAACAAAGACTTCATGTCCAACTTGAGTATCCTACCTTAAGGCAGGAGCCAGGCCTTCTCATGCAACATCAGCACCTGACTTCAAAGCAGGAGCCAGGTCTTCTCATCCAACATCAGCACCTGACCTCACAGCAGGAGCCAGGCCTTCTCATCCAACAACAGCACCTGAGTTCAAAGTAGGATGCAGGTCTTCTTATCCAACATTAGCATCTGACTTCACAGAAAGAACCAATATTTCTTGTCCAACTTGCATATCCTATCTTAAGGCAGGAGCAAGGCCTTCTCATCCAACATCAGCACCGGACCTCACAGCAGGAGCCAGGTCTTCTCATCCAACATCAGCACCAGACCTCAAAGCAGGAGCCAGGTCTTCTCATTCAAGATCTGCACCAGACTTCAAAGCAGGAGCCAGGTCTTCTCATCCAACAACAGCACCTGACGTCACAGAAAGAGCCAGAACTTCTTGTCCAACTTCAGTATCTTAATTTAAGGCAGGGGCCAGGCCTTCTAATCAGTCAGTATCTGACCCTACAGTATGGGCCAGATCTTCAAATAGCACGAGCCAGGGCTTCATGTCCATCCAAAGTATCTCACCTCAAAGCAGAAGCCAGGTATTCTTGTTTAACATCAGGACCTAAACTCACAGCAGGAGCCAAATCTTCTCGTCTGACATCAATAGGTCTTCTTTTCCAACTTAAGTGCCTCACCTCAAAGCAAGATCCAGGTCTTCTTGTTCAGCATCATAACCTGAGCCAAGTCATCTAATCAATCAGTACCTGATCTTACAGATCTTACTTTCTCGTTTGACATCAGCACATGACCTTACGGGGGATCCTGATCTTTTCATCCAACTTAAATACCTTACCTCAAAGCAGAAGCAAAGTATTTTTGTTTAATATCAGCACCTGAATTCACAGCAGGAGCCAAGTCTTCTAATTAATCAGTATCTGACTTTACAGCATGAGCCAGGTCTTCTCATCCAACATCCTCACATGACCTCATGGCAGAAGCCAAGTCTTCTCATCCAACTTAAATACCTTACTTTAAAGCAGAAGCCAGGTATTCTTGTTCAACATCAGCACCTGCCTTCAAAGCAGAAGCCTCTTCTTCTCACACATTAGTACCTTACCTAGGTCTTTTCACCCAACATCAGCACCTTAACATGCAACGTGAAGCCAGGCCTTCTTGTCCAACATCAGTACCTCGCCTCATAGCAAAAGTCAGGTCTTTTCATCCAGCATTAGTATTTAACCTCACACCAGGAGCCAGGTCTTCTTGTCCAACATCAATACCTCCCCTCATAGGAGGAGCCATGTCTTCTAGACGTACAAAAGCACCTGACCTCAGAGCGGGAGCCAGGTCTTCTCTCATCAAACATCAGCACCTTATGTTGCAACTGGAGCCAGGTCTTTTTGTCCAACAGCAATACCTCCGCTCATAGGAGGAGCCAGATCTTCTCACCGTACATCAGTACCTCACCTCACTGAAAAAGCCAGGTCTTCTAGTCCAGCATTCGTACTTTACCTTGCAACAAGAGCCAGATCTTTTAATCCAGCTTAAGAACCTCACCTCACAGCAAGGGCCAACATCATGACCCCATCTTACTGCAGGAGCTAATTCTTCTCATCCAATACTAGTAGGATATCTTGACTTTATTTCTACTTTTTGAGTTCTGCCACCCATCCCTCCATCCCCATTATTCAATGTGGTGACTTTATTTTGATAGCGGGACTGAGGCCTCTACAATTAAGCCCCACATGGAAAATACACATTAGAGAAGGTTCTTCTATGGGTGGAGAAGCCATTCTCACTAATTTTGACTCAGTGTGCTAGATCTGTCTGCAGATGGGTGCCATTATCTTGTAGCCTAACCAGTGGCTAATGAGCTAGCATTCATCCCAACCGGCATCAGAGAGCAGAGACGCCAGCCAACTCGGTTTAAGTTCTGTGCCATCCGAGCGGTACTATTTTCCCTTGTCTATGTACAAAGTGCTATTGTTATTTAGTGAACTAATATTCAGAGGCTGATCTATTTCTAACAAACAGGTCAACTTCCAACCAGAAATGCCATTGATGCTCTTACCAAGAACAGTTAGGTAGGCTCCAGCTGTGACGGGAGGTACACTGCTGCTGCGTAACGTCACCTCGCAAGAGTAATAGCCGGCATCACTCAGGGTGGGGTTCAGGATGGTAAGACGGCGCCCAAATTCGCTCACCCCGCTGGAGACAAGAGATCCATCCTTCTTCCATAGTATATTTAGCTTGGCAAGGGGTCTGAATGGAGAGAAAATAATTTGTAGATCATCAACAGACGCTAATATACAGAGGATTCATAGGACCTTCTGCGTTAGCTCCATTTTAATTCCCACCAAGTGGTAGGCATAGCCTAAGTGGAATTGTGTGTGACGTGCTTGGCTTTGCCAGAGTGTTCTTTGGGGAACCATCTGGGTTATAGTTTTATAATCCCTATATTGTTGTTCATCTATAGGATGACATATATACGGGTTTTACCCCTCCTATGGCTTGCTGATGTCCTCCTGGATGATCCTAGAGGTGCACAAACAAAAAATTGTTTCCTGACTGTTACCTATTTAATGATCCTGTGTATTCCTGGTAAGATGCCCTCCAATAGGCCCAATCCCCTTTCTTTATGTATATACAGTCTATTTTTTCATGTGTCTTTTACTTCTAGTTGCGTATCTTTGCAGTACTCTAAACTCTCCTGAAGAAGCCAATGATTGGTGAAATATGTTAGGTTGAAGTCACTGCACGTTTATTGAAGCCACATATATATTTTGTGATGATTTTAGTTATCAATACCGTGAGAGTGTTGTTTTTAACCACTTATGGTCCGTCCTGTGGCAGTTTTACTGCGTCAGGGCGGCTCTCCTGTGTAAAATCAAGTATATATAAGTGATTTTGCACCACCGTCATAGAGGGTGCACGTGTGCCGCCGGATCACTTCTGCTGTGAACACTCACAGTGCCAGTGAATGGATGTCCACTGGCAGCCGCCGATCGTCGGGCAGGACACAGAACAGAGCTCTGCCTATGTAAACAAGGCATCTGTTCTGATAGGTGGGGGAGTGAAGGATCGTGTGTCCCTGCAAAGCTGGAAACATGATCCTTCACTTCCCATAGTAACAGCCCCACCTAGTGTAAACCAAGCACATAGCTAAGCACACAGTTGACCCTTTGATTACCATAGATGTTTAACTCCTTCACAGCCATCAATACAGTGTCAGTGCATATTTTTAGCACTGATCACTGTATAAATGTCACTGGTTCCCACAAATGTCAGTTAGTGTAAAAATGTCCGCCTTGATATCGCATGTCCCGCTATAAGTCGCTGATCGCCACCAAGACTAGTATTGAAAAAAAATGTTTTAAAAAATGCCAGTATATGTCTCATAGTTTGTAGATTCTATAACTTTTGCGCAAACTAATCAATATACGCTTATATCGATATTGCACTTCCGCTATAAGTCGCTGATCGCCGCCATTACTAGTATTGAAAAAAAAATGTTTTAAAAATTGCCAGTATATGTCTCATAGTTTGTAGATGCTATAACTTTTGCGCAAACTAATCAATATACGCTTATTGGGATTTTTTTCATCAAAATTATGTATCAGAATACATTTTGGCCTAAATCTATGAAGAAATGTTATCTTTTACTGGATATGTTTTATAGCAGAGAATAAAAAAATACTGTTTTTTTTTCAAAACAGTCGTTCTTTTCTTTGTTTATAACGCAAAAAGAAAAAAGCGCAGAGGTCATCAAGTACCACCAAAAAGAAAGCTCTACTTGTGGGGGGCAAAAAATTATATAAATGTCATTTATATACGTTGTGTTACTGCGCAATTGTCAGTTAAAGTAATGCAAAAAATGGCCTGGCCAGGAAGGGTGTGGGGGGGGGGGGGGTGTAAATCTTCCGGAAGTCAAGTGGTTAACAATGATTCTATTTTAATAAATAATTCTTTTTAATTTAAATAAATTTTTATACATATTTCGTGTGTGAATCTGGCACCTTGGAAATCCCTTTTTGCTTTCCATTTTCATTTTGTCATGTTTGTTGGGATGTGGTGCCCTTGATCCCCGGGGTACCTGGTATTTCCATATATTTAATACATAAAGGGAACTTTTGTAATGTTTGGAAACAGCGGGATCCGATCCAGAATTTATGTCTTTCACACCTTCCTGAACTTCATAGCCTTGTCAGCTTCCCGCCCCTCGGAGCTGGGCATTGAGCTCTGCACCTTCTTCAACTGCCACAGATCAAAAGCTGATAGTGACCAGGGGCGGACTGACCTTTGGGGCACTGCCCGAGGGCTTGGGTTCAGTAGGGGGCTCCATTAAAATGATACCATTGATAGGCTTTTTTGGGTGCGGTATGAGTGTGGACAAGGACACAGGGGCCCCATGATCCCATATTGCCCAGGGGCCCCATGAGTTGTCAGTCCACCCCTGATAGTGACTACATGTTGATGGACTGCAGGTCGATCTACATTTTTTTATCTGCACATGGATAAAACGTGATAAAGGAAGGAAAATACTTTGGATGATTGTCCATACTGACCTGGCATTGGCCACGCACTCCATCATCACCTCAGAGGTCCCGGACACCACGCTGGTGTTCTGAGGCGCAATGACAATAACGGGAGCAATCGGGTCTGCGGGTCCACCGACATCTGCTGAGACATAACGAAATACAAGGAGACACAAATGTGAGCTCTGACAGTAGACACCTTCAGGATGAGCCAGTTTGACGCTTTAAAAATTTAGGCTGAGAACCACAGATATCACTAAATTGTGAGACACATAGAAGAACCAATCATGTACTCAGAACCTCGGGATTGGAGCCAATGAATCCAAGTCATTGTGGAGGGCGTTGGGAAAGGCTAAAAAATGTTTTTTTTGCCATCTGTGTCCAGTTGGGGAGATTTCCGTTCACTTCCTGCGATTTAGTTACAACTGTAATTGTGAGTAAAATTCTCCCAAATGACATAAACCCCCTCTTAGGGCTGTCTTTAATATTGATTGGACCCTGGGCAATCATTTTCTCCCCTCCCATACAATTTTGCTCTCCACTCAACATTCCCAAAAACACGAACACACACACTTATCCTAAAAAAAACCCCCATCATTACACAGGACTCCTCCCCTATACTACCCCCATCATTACACAGGACCCCTCGCCCATACTACCCCCATCATTACACAGGACTCCTCCCCTATACTACCCCCATCATTACACAGGGCCCCCTACTCCATAACACCCCCATCATTGCACAGGACTCCTCCCCTATACTACCCCCATCATTACACAGAACCCCTCACCCCATACCAACCCCATTATTACAGTGGACCCTCCCCCATACCAACCCCATCAATACACAGGATCCCGCGCCCATACCACCCCCATCATTACACAGGATCCCTCCTCCATACTACCCCCATCATTACACAGGGCCCCCTACTCCATAACACCCCCATCATTGCACAGGGCCTGTCCCGCATACCAACCCCATCATTACACAGGACCCCTCCCCCTTACCAACCCCATCAACAAACAGGACCCCTCCCCCATACTACACCCATTATTACACAGGACCCCTCACCCCATACCAACCCCATCATTACAGTGGACCCCTCCCCCATACCAACCCCATCAATACACAGGATCCCTCCCCCATACTACCCCCATCATTACACAGGGCCCCCTACTCCATAACACCCCCATCATTGCACAGGGTCTGTCCCGCATACCAACCCCATCATTACACAGGACCCCCTTCCCTCCCTTCACAGACCCCTGCATCACCACCCCTCTTCCCCCCAGTGGTCTCATCTTGATAGTGTCCAGAGGATGTCAGACAAACAGGAACACCCCGCCGAACCCTCTGGTGAAGAAGTTGATCAGCGGGCTTGTCAGACACGGTGAGGGAGAGGGGTCAGTGTGACTGTGCTTTGAAAATGGTTCACCTTACCAAGCTGTCCAATCAGCATACAGGCTGCAGACATAACACCCAATCAATCACCACCCAACATTCAATTCTGCTGAGTGATAGCCAAATCTACATATCAACTATTTGTCAGCAGCACGAGCTCAAGGGGCAGCTCAGCTGCTCGGGACCCCACAATAATGACTGGGCTCGGGGCAGCTGCCCCTTTTGCCATACAGTACATACAGCCCTGTCCCCTCTTAGACAGTTTTCATCAGAACAACATTCCCCATTGGAGGATTTCCCCTCTGTTCCTGTTTTGGTGACAATTCAATTGATTTTCCCATGACTTTCAACCCAGGTGATTGTGGTCACCAAGTCAAGGTTGAACCTCTCCAACAGGGACAAAGGATGCAATAAACACCCGACATGGGGTCTAACTCCTCTCCACTCCATTTGAAACAATCATTTAAAAAATAATCAACAGAGGCAGCTCTTTGGCCAAGACCAAGTGTAGTATCTGTTCTTATCAGTGTCCAGCAGGGTTGCTCCACCATCATTCTTGTCTTCTGGCTGGGATGGCTGGCTGTAGAGTATCCCTACTGGCATGATGGGGGTCTTGAGGGATCTCCCCAATGGGAAAAAAAACGAAATTAGGTGCCCCATGGGTAAGGTGGGGTCAGTAGTAGTGCAGAGGATTCTGAAGGGCCCATTGTCTTCTGATTCGAGCAGCGCTGCATTGTCAGGCCAGGGGTCGAAGTGTTGCCCCAGGGATCCTCCTGGTATGGGCTTGGAACCCCACTGTCAGAAAGGGCACTAGGCCACAACACCACTCGTGTTTTCTGCTCAACACCTTATGGGTTGGGACTTTTGTCCAAGACCAGGTCAATTTTTGTTACCAGGCTGCAGGACCTGACCAATACACCTGCACTGGCCCTTTTGTTTTGTTTCTCTTCACATATGTCACTTGCATTTATATGTGTTTTATTTACTCAGGATGGTTGGTGGGTCCTCTGGCCTACTATGAAGTCTCTTTGGAAGAGCCCCTCACATAGTAATCATGTCAGGGCAAGAGCTGAGGAACGGACAGGCAGGCCTAAACAATGTAATGCACTGGCTGACGACAACCACCACCCACAGACCGAAGTCCCTCAGGGCGCGGAGTCTAAGTCCCAGGCTGCCCTTCACCAGGGCCCCTGATGGTGGGGATGGACTTGACGCAGCCAGGAACCAGGTTGCGGCCCCCGAGACACCTCAGTTGTGGTAATGGCCGCCGCCAATGGCGTGTAGCTGGTGGAAAAGACAATAGAGTAGTCAGGCAGGCCGGGTCAACAACAACGGGACAAAACGGTACAGGACAGCAGACAAGAATCACAGGTCACGAGACGGGTTAGCAACAGAGGGTCAGATCAAAGGAGAACGCAAAGAATAGTCGAGTCACAAGCCGAGTCAGATTCCAGGAGAGTCACGAGAGTCAGAACAGAGTAATAGCAACACAAAGACACAAGACACAAGTGCCAAGAGCATGTGCGGACCACAGGCTTATATGTCATCAGCCACACCCCTCTGGGGGATGGACCTCTGAGACCTGAAGGCATAAAGGATTCCCACCATGCTCAGCAGAAATCCAAGATGGATGCCACCACATGGAGTAACATAACCTCTGGGAAAAGGTAGGACCTTGACAAATCATTGGCTGGCTTTGGCTGATCATGAGGAGCAGGGACCACCATGCCTCTTGGCTAGGTGGACTGGATTGTGCCCCTGTCAGGAGTTTTGCACACTGGGGGGGGGGGGTAAGTGAAGGGTACTTCCTCTTCAGAAGGGGACCATATGACACACCCTAAGTGTTCTTTTGTGTGTGTTTGTGGAGAGGTGCAGCGGCAGTAACGACACAGAGTCCGGTTGCAGATGACATAAAAGGTTGTATTGCAGAAGTTCAGCTACAAACAACCCAGCGGGAGCGTGCCCCATCAATTAACGCTCATAATGCCGTGTAATGCAGAGATGTAGCGGGTAAACATGCACCGCCAGCGTCTGTCTCAGAGGGCGGAATATGGCCTGGCCGGTCCAGTCCCAAAAGGGGAGGCTTTCCAATGAAGGATGGAGTGTCCCTAGCCTGTCTCTACTCATCAGGAACCGTACCTTGCCACTAGTCACTATCCCTAACAGACAGTTTCTCTTTTCCTACACTGCCCACTTTGCAAATGCACGCCAAAACCTAGGGGCAGGGACTTATAAAGACTCTGCCAACCCAAGATGGCCGCTAGAGGTCTCCTGGATGCAGCGTAGCCAACCAAAACACTGCCTTGGGGGACCAAGATAGCATAGAGCAGGGGTCTCCAAACTATGGCCCTCCAGGTGTTGAGGAACTATGAGGCCTTGCAAGAACCTTGAGGAACCATGAGGCCCGGCACTGTTCAGTCAGCAGGACAGCAAACACACGCCCGGGATTTACTGCAAATGAAACATGCCCGCTGTCCTGACTAACACTCCCGGACACCGCTGACCCTTCTGCTGACAAAGGCAATGCTTTACAGAACCCATATCATGCGCAGACCTGTAACACCGCACCACAGTCATTTGTTATGTGCACCAGGAGCCAAGAGAAGTGCAACGCAAGTCCAAGGACAGCCACAGGCAAGACTCACAGAGGCATAATGGGCCATAGTTTGGAGACCCCTGGCATAGAGAAACCAGGTTCCTCTGGACATCTTCTCCGCCTTCGATATCTCTCCAGTCAAGCGCCACCTACAGTGGAGGAAACAGACTGCACCTGCCTATATGTTCATATGTACGGTTTTTGGTATACTTGTTTTTGCGCACAGCACCATAGACTCAAAAAAAAAAAAAAAAGGCTCTTTGCAGATGTTCAAAGATATTTTTATCCTGAAAAGCTCAGTTTAAATACTGTATGTGGTGTCTTCAGGCCAAACCATGACACCTTGTATCGCCATGCCTCGCTGCCTGGCTTCTGACCAGTTGACAGGCTGATGTCCAGTTCCAAGGACCGGCAGGAGGTCACCCAAGTTCTGTTTTATGTATCATTGAACTCGCGTTGCACTTCTCTTGGCTCCTGGTGCACATCACAGATGACCGTGGTGCGGAGTTGCAGGTCTGCGCATGTTATGGGTTCTGTAAAGCATTGCCTTTGTCAGCAGAAGGGCCAGCGGTGTCTGGGAGCGTTAGTCAGGACAGCGGGCATGTTTCATTTGCAGTAAATCCCAGGCGTGTGTTTGCTGTCCTGCTGACTCAACAGTCCCGGGTTCTGGAGATTAGCTGGGACTTTACCATTCCGGCTCTGAATGCAACACAAACCCCCGGCACAGCGTTCAGTCTTTTTAAATGGCAACTAATGTCATTTTATATCTTTCCTGCTCCCTTTCTTGCTTTGTATCTATTGCCATTCGAGTTAATACATGTACGCTATATAAATCCTCTATAGTAATAATAATAATAATAATAATAATAAATAAAAGATTGCAGAATGTGACGGAAAATGGGATTTTTGTACTCACAGTAAAATCCTTTCACAAGGTCCGGGGCAAAACCGGTGGGAGCCGGGATTAAAGGCACCCAGCAGCCTAATTAATAGAGATAGCTTTTAGAGCTCAGCCTGACCCACTTACTAAGTGAGGCAAATGCCAGCGACTCTGAAAAGTGCTCCGCAGCCAACTGTTACCCAAATGGAATCTGCAAAATGGAATCTGCGAAGCCCGGGGCCCGAACGTCACTTCCAGGCTATCTAAGTCCAGCGAGGTCCAGACACGGTACTTCTGAGGCCAGGCTGATAACGGTCATACGGAAAATGATTGAAGGAAATGGTGCCAACTGGTTAGTCATAACACAGCAGAGCTGTAGAAAAGCTGGAGCACTCCTAGGACAACGCCATTGTCTGATCCCAGGAGGCCGCGTCCCGTGTACCCGGCAGTGTAACCCAAAAGGTGAAAAACTTTGTGTCCATCAATGGATGAGAAAGTAAATATGCTGTATGTGCTTATCCCCTAGACTCTTCCTTTCATTAGCATCTGCCCCCTAGACCCTTCCCTTCACCGGCATCTACCACTTAGACTCTTCCCTTCACTGGCTTCTGCCCCCTAGACTCTTCCCTTAACTATCAACTTCCCCCCCAGACTCTTCCCTTCACTACCATCTGCCCCCTAGACTCTTCCCTTCACCGGCATCTACCACCTAGACTCTACCCTACAGTGGCTTCTGCCCCCTAGACCCTTCCCTTCCCTACCATCTGCCCCCTAGACTCTTCCCTTAACTATCATCTTCCCCCCCAGACTCTTCTCTTCACTACCATCTGCCCCCTAGACTCTTCCCTTCACCGGCTTCTACCACTTAGACTCTTCCCTTCACTGGCTTCTGCCCCCTAGACTCTTCCCTTAACTATCATCTTCCCCCCCAGACTCTTCTCTTCACTACCATCTGCCCCCTAGACTCTTCCCTTCACCGGCTTCTACCACTTAGACTCTTCCCTTCACTGGCTTCTGCCCCCTAGACTCTTTACTTCACCGGCATCTGCCCCTTAGACTCTTCTCTTCACTACCATCTGCCCCCTAGACTCTTCCCTTCACCGGCATCTACCACCTAGACTCTACCCTACAGTGGCTTCTGCCCCTTAGACCCTTCCCTTTCCTTCACTACCATCTGCCCCCTAGACTCTTCCCTTAACTATCATCTTCCCCCCCAGACTCTTCTCTTCACTACCATCTGCCCCCTAGACTCTTCCCTTCACCGGCTTCTACCACTTAGACTCTACCCTACACTGGCTTCTGCCCCCTAGAACCTTCCCTTCACTACCATCTGCCCCCTCGACTCTTCCCTTCACTACCATCTGCCCCCCAGACTCTTCCTTTCACTGACATGTGCCCCCCCCAGACTCTTCCCTTCACTGACATCTGCCCCAAAAACTCTTCCCTTCACTGGCATCTGCCCCCCAGATTCTTCAATTCACTACCATCTGCCCCCCCAGACTCTTCCCTTCACTGAAATCTGCCCCCCCCGACTCTTCCCTTCACCACGATCTGCCCCCCTGACTCTTCCCTTCACTGACATCTGCCCCCCCCAGACTTTTCCCTTCACTGGCATCTGCCCCCCAGACTCTTCCCTTCACTAGGATCTGCCCCCCAGACTCTTCCCTTCACTGGCATCTGCCCCCCAGACTCTTCCCTTCACTGACACCTGCCCCCCCCCCCCCCCAGATTCTTCAGTTTACTACCATCTGCCCCCCAGACTCTTCCATTCACTGACATCTGCCCCCCAGACTCTTCCATTCACTGACATCTGCCCCCCAGACTCTTCCATTCACTGACATCTGCCCCCCAAGACTCTTCCATTCACTGACATCTGCCCCCCAGACTCTTCTATTCACTGACATCTGCCCCCCAGACTCTTCCATTCACTGAAATCTGCCCCCCAGACTCTTCCATTCACTGACATCTGCCCCCCCAGACTCTTCCATTCACTGACATCTGCCCCCCCAGACTCTTCCATTCACTGACATCTGCCCCCCCAGACTCTTCCATTCACTGACATCTGCCCCCCAGACTCTTCCATTCACTGACATCTGCCCCCCAGACTCTTCCATTCACTGACATCTGCCCCCAGACTCTTCCATTCACTGACATCTGCCCCCCAGACTCTTCCATTCACTGACATCTGCCCCCCAGACTCTTCCATTCACTGACATCTGCCCCTCAGACTCTTCCATTCACTGACATCTGCCCCCCCAGACTCTTCCATTCACTGACATCTGCCCCTCAGACTCTTCCCTTCACTGACATATGCCCCCCCCCCCCAGAGTTATCCCTTCACTGACATCTGCCCCCCCCCCCAGAGTTTTCCCTGCACTGACATCTGCCCCCCCCCCAGAGTTTTCCCTTCACTGACATCTGCCCCCCCAGACTCTTCCCTTCACCGATATCTGCACCCCAGATTCTTCCCTTCACTGACATCTGCCCCCCCCATAGACTCTTCCCTTCACTGACATCTGCCCCCCAGACTCTTCCCTTCACTGACATCTGCCCCCCCAGAGTTATCCCTTCACTGACATCTGCACCCCAGACTCTTCCCTTCACTGACATCTGCCCCCCCAGACTCTTCCCTTCATTGACATCTGGCCCCCCAGACTCTTCCCTTCACTGACATCTGCCCCCCAGACTCTTCCCTTCACTGACATCTGCCCCCCCAGACTCTTCCCTTCACTGACATCTGCCCCCCAGACTCTTCCCTTCACTGACATCTGCCCCCCCAGACTCTTCCCTTCACTGACATCTGCCCCCCCCCAGACTCTTCCCTTCACTGACATCTGCCCCCCAGACTCTTCCCTTCACTGACATCTGCCCCCCCAGAGTTATCCCTTCACTGACATCTGCACCCCAGACTCTTCCCTTCACTGACATCTGCCCCCCCAGACTCTTCCCTTCACTGACATCTGCCCCCCCCATAGACTCTTCCCTTCACTGACATCTGCCCCCCAGACTCTTCCCTTCACTGACATCTGCCCCCCCAGAGTTATCCCTTCACTGACATCTGCCCCCCCCCAGACTCTTCCCTTCATTGACATCTGGCCCCCCAGACTCTTCCCTTCACTGACATCTGCCCCCCAGACTCTTCCCTTCACTGACATCTGCCCCCCCAGACTCTTCCCTTCACTGACATCTGCCCCCCCAGACTCTTCCCTTCACTGACATCTGCCCCCCCCCAGACTCTTCCCTTTACTGACATCTGCCCCCCAGACTCTTCCCTTCACTGACATCTGCCCCCCCCCAGAGTTTTCCCTTCACTGACATCTGCCCCCCCAGACTCTTCCCTTCATTGACATCTGCCCCCCCAGACTCTTCCCTTCATTGACATCTGCCCCCCCCAGACTCTTCCCTTCACTGACATCTGCCCCCCAGACTCTTCCCTTCACTGACATCTGCCCCCCAGACTCTTCCCTTCACTGACATCTGCCCCCCCCTCAGACTCTTCTGCCCCTCATGTCCGTCTAATCCTGAATCTGCAGTGAAGAGTACGGAGTCGCCATTCATGGTGCAGTGACTGGGGACTGGAATGAAGCCGACGTCTCCGCAGAATTCAATGCTGAATCATTTAGTAAATCAACAATTTTCCATTTTAGAACATCAAACAGTTTAAACGCGTTGGATGGCGGCGAGTAATGCGTCTGTATGTAGGGCAAACGTGAGCGACTGGATGTGAACGCGGGGAATAGAGGGATGGAAAGGTGCTTTACAGAGGCGGAAAACGTCCTATCTGTGCTAAGAGGCAAAAATGATCGACCACCCCGAATGTTCTTCCTATATTTTACCCCCCCCCGGGGTTCGGTCCCACCACAAAGCTGCTGCCACCTAGTGGACTGAAGAGTGCAGGGGGTCTCCAAACCTTTCAGTGTGAGGGCCACAAGCCCCCCTACCCTCCCCCCTTCACGTTAGAAGTCCCCCCTAACATCTGAAGTCACCCTTTTATATCAGAGCCCCCCCATTTACATTAGAAGCCCCCCTTACATCAGAAGTCCCCCTTTCACATCAGAAACCTCTTTGATATCTGATGTGCCCTTCACATTAGAGCCCCTTTTTTGGATCAGAATTCTCCATCTCATATCAGAGCCCCCCATTTACATCAGAGGTCCCCCCTTCACATTAGAGCCCCCAGTTTACATCAGAAATCCCCCTTCATATCAGAACCCTCCCTTCGTACATTGACATCAGAATTCCCCATCTCATATCAGAGTCCCCTATTTACATTATAAGTCCCCCTTCAATACATCAGAGCCCCCCATTTACAGCAGAGGTCCCCTCTTCACAGCAGAGCCCCCCATTTACATCAGAAGTCCCCCTTCTTATCAGAACACCTCCCCATTGACATCAGAAGTCCCCCTTCACATCAGAGCCCCCATTTACATTAGAGGACCCCCTTCACATCAGAGCCCCCCATTGACATCAGAAGTCCCCCCTTCACATCAGAGCCCCCATTTACATCAGAGGACCCCCTTCACATCAGAGCCCCCCATTTACTTTAGAAGTCCCCCCTTCTCATCAGAGCCCCCCATTTACGTGAGAAGTCCAACTATTTATCAGAGCCCCCTTTTACTTCAAAAGTCCCCCTTAATATCAGACCCCCACCCTCTATTTACATCAGAAGTCCCTCCTTCACATCAGAGCCCCCCCATTTACATTAGAAGTCCCCCCTTCACATCAGAGCCCCATTTTACATCAGAAGTCCCCCTTAATATCAGACCCCCCCATTTACATCAGAAGTCCCTCCTTCACATCAAAGCCCCCCATTTACATCAGAGGACCCCCTTCACATCAGAGCCCCCATTTACATTAGAAGTCCCCCCTTCCCAAAACAGGAAGTCTCTGAGCAAGAACCTTCATGGCGGGATCTCCAGGGATTATTTTAACGAACGAACGAACGACTTACAACTTCTCGAATGACATTGACTGGAAGAAAGGGGAGAGGGAGACCTCTATGTCCAATGGTCTCACCCTTTGTGGATGGATTTTACTGGTGCCACACCCCTTATTGGCAAGACACTGAAAGACACCCGGGGCCCTAACTAGAAAAAAAAACCTCGCGGGGCTTTTAGAGGCACCACACCGAAAAACAACGCCGATACTCAAAGTGTAAAAAGTGAAAGCTTTATTGAACAATGTTACAACCACAGGGGGTGGGAGAGGTTGGAGGATTCACGTAGCTCATATTAAAAGAGGTAAATTTCATTTGGGTGCAGCGGTTGCATGACCGCGCAATTGTCAGTTAAAGTAACAGCTCCATAACGCAAACAAATGGGCCGGTCAGGAGGGGGGGGGGGGAGGGTAATATGAGCTATGTGAGTGCGCAAAAACCTCTCCCACACCTGTGGTTGTAACATTGTTCAATAAAGCTTTCACTTTTTACACTTTGAGTATCGACTGTTTTTTGGTGAAGTGCCTCTGAAAGCCCCTCGAGGTTTCTCCAGTGGGGGGTCCGTGTGTCTTCCAATGTCCTTCCAACGTCTCCAATGACATGAACAGGTTAACGCTTATGTAAGGCTGCAGCCGTTGGGTGGAAGTGCGATTACATTGCGGCACAAAGACCCGTGGAAGTGCGCCGCGTCCTAGAAAGGTAATCACTGTAAATATTCGGACAGATGTCAAGAAACGGAACGTCTACCGTGACCTGATAAATTGCATGTAAGTGCTTTCCCCTTACAGCGTCGCGGGAGTCGGCCGCGCTTTTTATATCCGCGTCCAGAAAGACTGAAATAACGAATCCTATGGAGAGCGATGTTCTGTAATAAACATGATGGAGGCTGACAATGGCATGGAAGGGCCACAGAAACGCCTGGAGCGCACCTCCGCCACGGAGCCCGCGCTTCGCTCAACGCACGGTCCAGAAAGTGGAGCAACCAGGGGAAAAAAGAGCAACAAAGTAACTGATGCAATGGAACTTTTCATTTCTGTATCCGGCAATGACGTGCGATACTTTGTATCAGTGTGGGCCCCAATCCCTGTGATGTCATAGACGGGGGTATGGTCATGTCCATATATGGTCACGACGTCACCTGGGACACCCCGCTCCTTTGCCTATATTGTAGGGGGGATGCATGGGCGGAGGGTTTTTTTCCCAGCGAGTTTCTAGCATAGCAACACAGATCGGCATCACCAGAGGAGGTGGATTTACGTCATGTGACTTTTCATTTCTGTATCCGGCAATGACGTGGGATACGTTGTATCAGTGTGGGCGCCAACCCCTGTGATGTCATAGACGGGGGTATGGTCATGTCCCCTCCCTCTTAGATTGTAAGCTCTCAGAATCAGGTTCTCCTAACCCTCTTGTATTGATTTGTATCATATCAGTGTGGGCTCCAATCCCTGTGATGTCATAGATGGGGGTATGGTCATGTCCATATATGGTCAACGACGTCACCTGGGACACCCCCCTCCTCCGCCTATATTGCAGGGGGGGGGAAATGCATGGGCGGAGGGTTTTTTACCTAGCGAATTTCTAGCATAGCAACACAGATCGGCATCACCAGAGGAGGTGGATTTACGTCATGTGACTTTTCATTTCTGTATCCGGCAATGACGTGCGATACTTTGTATCAGTGTGGGCGCCAATCCCTGTGATGTCATAGACGGGGGTATGCTCATGTCCCCTCCCTCTTAGATTGTAAGCTCTCAGGATCAGGTTCTCCTAACCCTCTTGTATTGATCTGTATCATATCAGTGTGGGCGTCAATCCCTGTGATGTCATAGATGGGGGTATGGTCATGTCCATATATGGTCACGACGTCACCTTGGACACCCCCCTCCTCCGCCTATATTGCAGGGGGGGGGGAATGCATGGGCGGAGGGTTTTTTTCCTAGCGAATTTCTAGCATAGCAACACAGATCGGCATCACCAGAGGAGGTGGATTTGCGTCATGTGACTTTTCATTTCTGTATCTGGCAATGACGTGGGATACGTTGTATCAGTGTGGGTGCCAATCCCTGTGATGTCATAGACGGGGGTATGGTCATGTCCCCTCCCTCTTAGATTGTAAGCTCCCAGGATCAGGTTCTCCTAACCCTCTTGTATTGATCTGTATCATTCCTGTATTGTCTCCCTTTACATAGTAAAGCGCTGAGCAAACTGTTGGCACCATAAATCCTGTATAATAATAATAATGTCCATATATGGTCAATGACGTCACCTGGGACACCCCACACCTTCGCCTATATTGCAGCGGGGATGACAGGTTCTGACCTTTTAGCGGCGGGAGGGGTTTTCTTTCGGCAAATTTCTAGCATAGCGACATGGATCGGCATCACCAGAGGATGTGTTTTTACATCACGGGACTCTCCTCCCCCATTTAGGTTCCTTCGCGTTTTGCGTTTTCTGAACGTGCGGCAAAACACACAGGAAACGCATTTTGCAAAATGTTTCAGAAAAAAACAAAAACAATAAAGTAACTGATGAAATGGAACTTTTCATTTCTGTATCCAGCAATGAAGTGGGATACTTTGTATCAGTGTGGGCGCCAATCCCTGTGATGTCATAGACGGGGGTATGGTCATGTCCATATATGGTCAACGACGTCACCTGGGACACCCCACTCCTTCACCTATATTGCAGGGGGGATGGGGGAGGACAGGTTCTGACTTTTCTGTGGGCGGATCGGCATCACCGGAGGATGTGGATTTACGTCACGGGACTTTTCCCCCCCCATTTAGGCCCCTTCACGCTTTGCGTTTTCTGAACGTGCGGCAAAAACACAGGAAATGCATTTTTGCAAAATGGTTCAGAAAAAACAAAAACAATAAAGTAACAGATGAAATGGAACTTTTCATTTCTGTATCCGGCAATGAAGTGGGATACTTTGTATCAATGTGGGCTCCAATCCCTGTGATGTCATAGATGGGCGGGTGGTCATATCCATATATGGTCAATGACGTCACCATGCAGGGGGGATCAGGGAGGACAGGTTCTGACCTTTCTGTGGGCGGATCGGCATCACCGGAGAATGTGGATTTACGTCATGTGACTTTTTATTTCTGTATCTGGCAATGAAGTGGGATACTTTGTATCGGTGTGGGCTCCAATCCCTGTGATGTCATAGATGGGGGTGTGGTCATGTCCATATATGGTCAACGACGTCACATGGGACACCCCGCTCCTCCACCTATATTGCAGGGGGAATCGGGGAGGACAGGTTCTGACCTTTCTGTGGGTGGATCGGCATCACCGGAGGATGTGGATTGGGTGGATCGGCATCACCGGAGGATGTGGATTTACGTCATGTGACTTTTCATTTCTGTATCCGGCAATGACGTGGGATACTTCGTATCGGTGTGGGCTCCAATCCCTGTGATGTCATAGATGGGGGTATGGTCATGTCCATATATGGTCAACGACGTCACCAGGGACACCCCGCTCCTCCACCTATATTGCAGGGGGGGATCGGGGAGGACAGGTTCCGACCTTTGGGTGGATCGGCATCACCGGAGGATGTGGATTTATGTCTTTTTTTCCCCATTTAGTCCCCTTCTCGTTTTGCGTTTTCTGAACGTGCGGCAAAACACAAAGCAACATGTTTCAGAAAAAAAAACAAAAAACTTGCTGCAAACACACGTCTCGCTTGTAGTGGCATTCGTTGTTAGGCTGCGTTCACACCTGCGCAGTTTGATCCATTTCTGCAGGGGGGGGCGTTGCGGTGCATTCTGCTTTTTTTCACACGTGTTTTTGATGCATTTTGCGTTTTATAGGTTTTCTTCTTTTAGCCAACTTGTTGCTGGGCAGATTAAATCCACAAAATGCATCAAAAACGCGCGACATGCGACTCCATTGAAGTCTATTGAACCAAAATGCCCGTTTTGCGTTTAAAAAAGTCCCTGACCCTTTCCAAAAAACCCCACAAAAACGCACCGGGTGAAAACGCGGAGATGTGACAGTGTCCCGTAGGAAGTCATGCAAAGTGGACTGTAACGCATTTCTGCATAACGCAAGACGCACCACAAAACGCATAGGTGTGAACCTAGCCTTAGTGGCACCCCAAATGTGGCTGCATTAGTTTTCTTTTCTTTTTTAGTCTGTTTTCACCTGGTGGTCTGGCCAGTAACACACCTCCTGTATTAGAGTGCCCCCCCCCCCACTCTGGAGGAAGGAGCACAGGGGGCACAGCAGATC